>NC_064643.1:157740773-158043804 GCF_023864345.2 Schistocerca serialis cubense
ACCGTCTTAACGCATTACAATATTTATCAAGTTCCGCTGCCATACGATAATTACAGCCCACACTGGACATCTGTGAGTAAATGTATTTTAATTATAACCACCGGGTAATAGTCGTAAAAATGACTTCACGAAGATCCTCGACGAACTCCATTGGGACGTCACTACAAGAGAGGCGTAAAGCATCACAGAGAAGTTTACTATTCAAGTTTCGACAATTTCCATTCCAAGAAGAGTCATTCAGCTTACTGCTTCCTCCCGCGGACATATCGCGAAATGATCACGATGAGAAAACGCCGGAAATTGTATGTCATTCGGAGCCTTACCGACAATCGTCTTTCACAAGCACAAATCGTGAATGGGACAGGCAGGGTTGGATCAGACAGTGGTACTAGGAGTGCCCTCCACCACACTCCATAAGGTGGCTTGCGGAGTTAGGTGTAGATGCAGATCAAGGCCGCAGTCGCTGTCAATCTCCGTATTCTACGCGTGGACATCGAGCGGTCGTTGATTGAGATGACGCGCCATTGGTCGTGGCTTATTGTGGTGTAGATATAATGAACTGTTGCCAGCTTCTTCAGGGACTCCATCACACTAGCTGACTATTTACTCAAAATGTTTTAGACCTTTGTGAAGTGAAATCTGAAAGCGCCTCCTCCGGCTGCACAGAAAAATCTCTCCTGTCCACGTAACCGAACCTAAACTTAAGTTCCTCCCGTTCACACCATGCGTTTTTACTTTCTGCACATATCTGAAGAGGGCTATATTCCTCAGTTTGGCTGATTTACAAATACTCATTCTAGCCTGAAAAAATTTGTACATCTTCTTTCATTTAATCCCAGGAAATAATCCTAAATATTTAGTACCTTCACGATGACGAACCAATAATCACAAGTAAAAAAATTGACGCCAATGGTCACAGTCTATTCTTTGAAAGACATTTGGTTTATATAATTTACGTAACCGTAAGGATGCGCATATAGCGCAAACGCTAATACATCGACTGCGCAGTCAGAGAAACATTTTAACAGAAGCTGAACTGAGCGTTCCGCTTCGTTCTAAATACAAAATAGAACGGTACAAACTTTTGTAGATCTTCAGATTTTACCGCACTTTTTCTTGTAATGTGAAAGGGTAAAAAAGTGTCGATTGTGAGCCATAAAAAAGAGCGGTCTTGCCAGCGTGCAGACAATAGTTATTAATTGGTAAAATTCAAGTAATTTATGTTCGGTACTGTAAATCGACAAGTTACTGTTATAAAAGTGTTAAACAGTGAAAGAACTGCATCGAAGGAAAGAGAAAGATAATGAGAGTAACTTGTGATATAGACGTGAACCAAGAAGCGATCACAGAACAGGCTGAAATCTTATCGCACCAAGTCAGAAAATTACTTGTGTAAGTTATACTGCTTATAAATAAGACCTAATTGCTTGTGAGAATTATTTGAACATATTTAGTGTTTACCAGAGTTCTTATTCTATTCTTTTCCTTTTTTTACCTCCACGTCATATTATTTTTATAAATGTCAATCAGCCTTTACTACAGCAGAGAATACTGCGGCATCCTGGTCGTAGACAGGGGGCCGTTCCTTGATTTCTATACAACTCACAGCCGCCCCATTTATTAATGATTTAATTTGCAAATGTAAATTTCATTGTTCATTGTTACAGGTCCCTTAGGTAATTATAAAATTTATACTGATTACGTAAAGGAATCCGGGTTGTTCTTATGCAAATAATAGAAGCGATCAGGAGCCGACCAGAATTCGGACGTCTTCGCCCTCTTTCGTGTGTCCCGTGGCAAAGCTGTGAGAAACTGGGAACACGACATTCTAGTATGGAATACAACATCTATATAAGTGTAGATTAAAACTGAAAAAAATTGAAATATATCAATATTTAATTTTTTATCATATTAGAAAATAAAAATTAAATTACACTGGAAAATTCATTAGGATTGTACTGTTACATTTTTATACGAGAATTTGCACCTATGAATTGTTCATACAATAACTACGTAAACGCTGCACCTATGCACTTACTCTGAATTTACTCACTTACTTTACAATGTCGATCTTTAAAACCTCGTGTGTACAAGATAAATGTAAACGCTGGACTAATTTCGTTCGTCCGATATTTTTTTGCTCTTGTGATGTTTCGAATAATCTTGTTACAGTAGTCTTCCGTGTGTTATCTTGGTACGATAGCGCAGCAATTCTGTTGCACTCTTGTAAAGATTCCTAAGGAAACCTTACGCAAGTTTTCCTAATAAAGTACGATGCCAAAATTGTTCTACTTTTCTACTATATTTTAAGCCTATTCATTTGTCCATGTTTTCAATTCATATGAACTGTTCTCAAAGAGGCGCTACTGAAACAAAGGAGGCGACGGTACATTGTTAGTGGACGGTAATGATCGAACGGTCATCATGTTCTGTCATTGCTTTTCACTGCGTGTTACGCAGTACATCCCCGAGATACCTGTACCCGTCATTTCTCCTATCTTGTGAAATTTTTCTTGCAAGCCAGAAGCCACACATTGAATGACTCGGGCATTAGATCGTCCAGAAAACTGACGCAATGATAGTCAGTGTTACCCAATGCGTGCTAGACTATCGCAGAAAATGCATTTAAATTGAATTTCTTTTCCCTTACTCTTAGTTGCAGCAGCTGAGTTAGAACCTTTTTGCCCGCATCTCGTGGTCGTGCGGTAGCGTTCTCGCTTCCCACGCCCGGGTTCCCGGGTTCGATTCCCGGCGGGGTCAGCGATTTTCTCTGCCTCGTGATGGCTGGGTGTTGTGTGATGTCCTTAGGTTAGTTAGGTTTAAGTAGTTCTAAGTTCTAGGGGACTGATGACCATAGCTGTTAAGTCCCATAGTGCTCAGAGCCATTTGAACCATTTTTTAGAACCTTTTGAAGGGTTCATAGAAAACATTGAGTTGACAACGATAGCTCTAATATATCATATGCAGATAAAATGTATCATCTCAAAGTGTTCTTATATGGTCTTCCACTAGCGCAATGCACAGAAACCATAACAAATCGTAACAAATGAAGATTTTTATTTCTATACTTTTGTATTTTGTTGATCTCTAATAAAATAATGCAATTTATACTGAAAATTTTGTACAACTCACGCATTTCATTGCTGATATAACGTGCAGTCCACGAAGGCACACGATGCGGTCGAGTGAAGGCTGCCTGTAGACACGATCCGCGACGGCAGTATCTGTTCCCCGTTTCCAGTCCTCTCGCAAATGCGGTGTTGCTGAACGTTAAGTTTGTTGAAGGGGAAGTTTCTCGTCTGACCGCTCTCTTAAAGAGTTTAAACTTCATGCTTGTTACGCGTAAATATTACGGATTAATGATGACGCTACTGAAAACCGAGTGTAGAAAAAGCAGTTTGATACGCAACTTCAGCGGGATCTTAAAACGAGCGAGATACTTCGTTAGGAACAAGTTTACCGGACACAACGAGTAGATACCATTGAATCTGAGTTATGCTCTCACCATTCTTTTGTTATAGTGTTTAGTGGTTAAGTTTTGCTTTCACGCTTGACTAAATGGTATTTTGGGCACAGTTTGTTGTGTAGCTCACAGATGCAGTCCTCCTTGGGCTCGTGATATGATGCCTTCGGGGATATCTTCCCGTGGAAACTGTGGTTGGCAAATCCTGTGTACAGCTGAAAACTGGGTTCTATCCAGGAGTCTGAATTCGTAGCTTGTGTTCCCACGGTTTCTTTCAGAACCTCCCTGCCTTTGTTCTGTCTCTCCTCAAGGGCAGTTTTGTACGCATACACCTCTGGAAGATAGAATCATTGTCTAATATCACACATGTAGCTATTTCTTGTAAATTATGAGAGTGACAGAGTTCTTTTTATGAATCTAGCTTTAATATTCTCCAGTTCCTTGAGATTTGTGACCACGAGGAAAGTCCACATTTCGTTAATCAACGAGAAAAATATTCCAGAGAGTACAATACTTTTCGATGTTATGATGTGTAAGTTTGAAGTTGTTTATCAGAGGGAAAATTTTACCCGTTTCAAATTAATTTACGTAACAATAACTAATTAAAATTAAGGAACGGATATTTAACACGGTTACACAGTATAGAGAGCTACAGGATACAGATTTACAGCCTTTTGTGGGAGGAAACCGAGATTTTAAAGTGTTTTTCAACCGCTAAGTGCGGCGTTGTACTCTGGCGCCTGCGTACAGACAATAGGGCCAACCTGTGGTGGCAACGTCGCAGCATTGTACCTCAAACGTCAGACGGCGATGTTCATCAGACATTTTCTGCATAACGCACATCAAAATGTAGTAACATGACGTTGTTCGATCCTAATCCACAATATTATAGAAGTTTCAATAAAATAGCTACAGATATAAACTTAATAACTGGAAGTTACTTTAAGTATTAGTTTATTTTACTTATTTTTGTTCAAAATACCCTTTTTCTGGAATCAGCCACACGTGGGAGTCGATCACTGTTTGTTTTTATCTACGTCAATCATTGTAGGATTACTATACGCAAAAATGAATTTGTTATTGGGTGAAAATAACGCGAGTGTTATGTAACAGGGTGCGCTGATTCCGATTTTGCAATCAGAAATGTTGTAAGACGTCTGGATTTAATGTTATAGCTGCAAGTCATATGATATAAAAATCTGTACATTGGTTAGTAAGTAGCTGCATCAACGATCCGTGACTCATGTACGATTGTGTGTTTCTGTGTGTATTCTCAAGGTTCCTCTGTTTCATGCCTCTGTGGAAAGGTAATTGTGCAATAATAAAAACAAACAAGCAGTCTTGCACAAGTTCTAACTAGTCTGAGACAAGTTCTAACTTGCCCGCGAGCTGAAGTTCAAATGGTTCAAATGGCTCTGAGCACTATGGGACTTAACATCTGTGGTCATCAGTCCCCTAGAACTTAGAAATACTTAAACCTAACTAACCTAAGGACATCACACACATCCATGCCCGAGGCAGGATTCGAACCTGCGACCGTAGCAGTCGCGCGGTTCCGGACTGAGCGCCTAGACCACCGCGGCCGGCGCGAGCTGAAGTATGCAGGAAGGTTTCAACAACTTTTATAAAACTAGTTCTACATCTACATCTACATAGATACTCCGCAAGCCACCGTACGATGCATGTTGGAAGCTATACTGTGCTACCCAGATCACGTAAGAAACAGATTGACCGTCCTTCGGGCGG
Organism: Schistocerca serialis cubense; assembly: GCF_023864345.2. Taxonomy (NCBI): domain Eukaryota; kingdom Metazoa; phylum Arthropoda; class Insecta; order Orthoptera; family Acrididae; genus Schistocerca; species Schistocerca serialis. Next base: position 157,745,983 of record NC_064643.1, read on the forward strand.
AAAAGGCAACCATAAAAATAGTTTTCCCGGTGGTCACCAGATGTAACAGGCGACGCTACAATGCTAACTGACTTGTCCATATCACGGAATTAGCAACGCTGTATCTTCGGTGACGTTAATGAGGCTGATTTTTTTTTTTCGGCTAGAGCGCTGCACGCGAAATGCAGTCGTCACACAGTTGACTGAGGCTCATGATCGGCTGTGGTTTGCCCCGAGTTTTCAATCGAAGAATGTATATTAGCTCCTGTAATTCAACAAACCATGTTTATTTCTACTGTAGGGATACTTCTCACAATCATATGTGAAATGATATATATATGAAAAGTAACACACAAACATTTCCCGCGATTTACTGTTTAAATGCAGACTTTATTGCAGTCGTGTAAGTTTAACGTCTCGCCTTCCATGCCGTCTATTTCCTCTTTGTTATAAAGCTCTTCTGATGAGGATTATGGTGGTAGAAAAGGTCTCCACGTGCAGGTTAACGCTAGAAAGCTTTCAAAATTTCCTCAACGTCTTCGAAATATAATCAGTTAATTTACTGACAAATATTGCACCGAGCAGTGGGCCTCGCGTCCTGACATTACGGACATAATTCTTTATTTTGCATAGAGTATGTATAGGGATTAGGTGAGTTATAAAGACAACATATTTTTCACATTGAGACTGTAAATAAGTTTAAGAAACAGATTTTGCTTCCTTTCTGAGTATTTCTGTAACGTTCTTAAGTATAACCACATTTTACTTTTGATTTACTGTTAGTTGTAAACGAATATCATTTTATGTACGTACCTAACAACGATATCTTCGAAAAAAAAAACCAATATTGTGACACTTTAAATATCATGAGTAAAAAATAATTCTGTAATGGTAAACACCTTAAATTTGCGGTCAGCACATCTACTATTGTCACAAGCAGTACTGTTTTGCTCAGATATAACACATTACTTCTTTCTAGTTAAACGTGGTAGAGTGATCAAGGAAAGGCAACGAAACTTATTTGTGCAGTCTAACGGAGAATCTTTATTTGATACTTAAATACAATATGAATAAACTACATATTTTTTATAACTTTCAGTTTTGAGACAGTTCTACTACACTTGTCATTGAACATTGTTCTGCAGCTGTAATACAATTTGCATTTCATAAGATGATTCAAAATAAAAAATCTGTGATCTCCACATTCCTCATCGTCCAACCAGTGAAAGTTTTCAAGTTTTGATTTGAGGTAATTAACGATCCTACACTTTATATTTCTCTTATAAATAAACTGTAAAAACAGGACTCATATGCCTGCAAAGACATTTCAATAATATTGCTAAACTCTACAGTTGGAGCCCTGAGTCCCACTGAACAATGACACAAATTCCCAGTTACGTATTTTTATAGAGAATAAATAATTCCCTCTTCTCTTGTAGCTTACTGCTACGAGTAAGTGGCTCCTTACATCTCAAACAACCATATCTTTCGATGCATATGTGTGCTAAGTAGCCAACAAATTATGCTATTGAACACTGTTCAGAGGAAAGGTCTTGTTGTGAGGCAGACAAATATTCGTCGGCCTCGATGGTACTCCCTTCTTCATCCGTAGAGGAACCAGGGGTGTTCGGAATTCCGACGTTTCCAGAGCTCTCCAACAACTGAGATTCATCACCTTCTTTTTGAAACACACAGTTGTTCAGTAACAGCATCTTGTCAGTGTCATTCTCACAATTTGGAGCGTCAGAAGGCTTCATAGTGCTAGTTCGGAACAAGCACCTTAGTGTTCTAACTGTTGTATTACGGTTGTAGCCTCCTTTCAGACGGTTCACAGAAAATAAATTCTCAAGAGCATCTTGATTCAATCTGTCGGACAGTAAAAATTTAATGCCGACAGTTTGTTCCTCAAGAAAAAACTGAGCAATAGCATCCACAGTCTATATTAAACCCGTAATGCATGAAGGCGTCATTATTTTACCTGTCTTTTTCTTTCAATTTTATTTATGGTACTTAAGACATCCTTTGCATTCTGTAGCGTTTCCATTACTACTGGGCATTGTCCTGATAATGCACGCCTATATGGATTAGAGGAAAATGCTGTTCTGCTACTCGAAACATCAAACAAAGTGTAGCGGTGTTCTCTGCTGTATCACTCTGCACTTCGTTAGTCGCTACACAAGTTCTCATAGCTGCAGCAACAGAGTGGCTGAGGACCTGGACTGCTATTTTCATATTCATTTTCTGGAATGAATCAGGTTGCAAATGACTGTCAGTGAGTTTTACCAACATTCTGGTATTTTTGTTCTTCTTATCAATGTCATATGTTTTCCTGACATCTTCAAATGAAACAACAGCACTGTTCAAAATGAAGTCGCCACTAAGCAAATTGTTTCATATGCTTTTGAGTAAATGTGGGACATCACAAATATAAAACAGTTTCCGTCCATTTACAATAAAATAAGGCTTTTGAGGGGTAACCTGTAAATGCTTCACAACACTTTGGTTACTAGCTCCCTGATCACAAACGACTAATTTTGGCTCTAGGTCATTTTGCAATGAAATAATTTTCCAGTAAGAGTCCGATCAATCCGCATGTTTTACTCCTGAATTAGACAAATTACGTAAAACAGGCAATTTCCAGTTACTGTAGATGGCTCCAATCATACAAACAAGTGCATAATTTTCAGGAAGTGGTTTCCTTCCCCTATTACCCAAAACTTCTAGACCTCGTACTAAATCGAGATCTTTCGCATATTCCAGATGACGCATTATCGACATCTCATCAAAAGATACTACAGTGCCTTTTCTAAATAAGTTTGTGCCTCAAATTTCTTGCTAAGTTGACAAAAAAAGGTTTTTGTTAAACCCTGGTAGAAATTTTGTGACGCCCATCCATCGTCTAATTGCGGACACTCCAGGTAATACGACACCCAATTTTCACACAAATTTATATGCTACAGGAGATTTGTAAAACAACATCAGAGAGAGATTTTTCTCAATAGAAGACCACGGACGTTTTTTGCTCTTGCACTGCATTGCAGCTAATGCCCTGGAGTAATCAGATTGGAAACAGAAACTTCTGAACACATGGGCAATATTATTTGAGCTCCTACAATGCAACAATCTACCCTTAACTTTTGACAAGTAGAAAGTTTTGTTTTTCAGTGATCTATTCATATTACGTATTTTCTGTTTCAGGTTTTGCTTTCTAGCAGTATCCTCATGATCATCACGCAGCATACAGAGTGTTCTTTTAACTTGTCTCGCATTCATTTCTATGATTTCTTTCAGGTCTGGAAATGGTTCACACTTTTGTGGTGTTGCGTTTGTTTCTGCCAAAAGGTGATTAGCTGCACTATATGTTCTCCTTGGAATGTACACTTTCAGTTCAGGTGATGACAAACTGGTCTTATCACTATTTCCCTCACATACTGCTGAAGAACCAGTATCAGATGTAAATTATAGCCGGCCGAGGTGGCCGAGCGGTTATAGGCGCTACAATCTGGTACCGCGCGATCGCTACGGTCGCAGGTTCGAATCCTGCCTCGGGCATGGATGTATGTGATGTCCTTAGGTTAGTTAGGTTTAAGTAGTTCTAAGTTCTAGGGGACTGATGACCTCAGAAGTTAAGTCCCATAGTGCTCAGAGCCATTTTTTTGTAAATTTTATAGGAACTGCTATGTGTATAAGCCATTGTTTCTTGCTGTTCATAAATGACTTTTCATCAAAATGGACATCACACAGCAGTCTATTGTGCAGTTTTTCTGGGTTTGACACTGTCTGTAACAATAACTATTTATAAGAAAAATACAATATATGTATATACCATTAACACACTTAGTAGCTCAATCTACATTAGCATGATAGAAAGGAATCTTTCATTAAGTATTTGCTAAGAGAGTTCTTTGTTTGCAGACTTTTATGGACTTTAAATATTATGATTGGGTCAAATGGCTCTGAGCACTATGGGACTTAACATCTGAGGTCATCATCCCCTAGAACTTAGAACTACTTAAACCTAACTAACCTAAGGACATCATACACATCCATGCCCGAGGCAGGATTCGAACCTGCGACCATAGCAGTCGCATGGTTCCGGACTGAAGCGCCAAGAAACGCTCGTCCACCGCGGCCGGCTATTGTGATTAATTCCGGGAATGTGGTCCTACGGCAAGAACGTTTAAAGCCTGGTCAACGCTGAGCGAACTAAATCAGGGAAAACTGCAATCTCATATGTGTAGGCGAATTTGAACAAACGACATTGAGGCGTGTTTGGTTCGTAAACTTTACTCGGTGTCCACAGTGCCTCTGAAGTTCGTGGAAAAGTTAAGAAAGACGTGATTTCTAATCTCTTCTTCTTACTTGCTTCGTAATTGAGACAAACCTTGTCTATAATGATGTTTCCCCTTTAGTGCTTAGCTTTTTCACAGTGAGAAACAATTAAGTAGCGAAAGCGTAACATCAATGTTTGCAAGTTTTTGCGTGGTGAAATGCTGATTCTGTAGGGTTCAGTTCCATTCACCACTGCGAAACAATAACATTCAGTCTTGTTCGGTACGCATTCGGTAGTGTTCGTTAGTGTTCAGCTGGTTGTCGGTTTTTGAGCAAAGCATCAAAAGAAGTTCGCCTCGTCTCCCCTATGGCGTTAGCAGCACAGAGAGTATTTGTCTTCTTGCGAACTGCTGTATGTTGCTGCCAGTAAATGTCCTCGTCAAGTGTAAATGAATCCAAAGGAGGCTGGAGCTGCAATTCAGTATTAAGTGCACTGGCACTACTTCCAAGCGTTTCACATCTACGTAACAAATTAAGCCACCAACATATTTATTTTTTCACGCCACTTTGCTTTCTTTGTCAAAACCAGCGGGCAAAATGATCCTATCTCAATATCAAAGATTTTCATCGTACCTGAGACTAGAGGCCTGCGCGGACAGAAAAAATGCCGTCCGTATGTGCACCGCATCCACAAGATCATTATCCACATCTGCCAAGTTGCGTATCCGCATTCTCAGATATTAACGTTTTGTAAAGCAGTTTAACCCACTTCTGCTCTGTGCCTGGCCTGAATTTTTGTCGGCTGACGTCCGCACTCGGTTGCGAATTAAGGCTGGGCATATTTCAGTGACAGTAATTTCAAATCTAAATTCTTTCAAATCTAAATTCTTTTACTTTACATGTAACTTATCGTAAATGATATAAGAGTTATTTTTAAGTAGTAAGGCAGTTGATGAGTAGACATTTGGTAAATGAGTAGACATTTGGTAATTGATGAATTTTGGATTGTTGTTGAAAGGGGGCTGCAAACGCGGTAATATGCAAGTGAAAGCGTGTTTTTCGAGTATATTTTGGCGATGTCAATTTTGAAAAGCCACAGACGGCAAAACCATAATTATGTTGTAAATTTACTTTGTGCAGTTCAAAGATAACTTACAAATATTCGCAACAGACGTACGTTTTTATCTGTAACACAGTTATTACTGGGGATATCAGTACTCGCGCAGACCTGTTGATAGAAGATAGTGTTGTTTTCGAGTGAAAGCTGTGCGAGGATTATTAGCGCATAGATGAAAAAAATTAAAATAGACAGCATCTGTAGTTTGCATGCTACGCTCGTTCTCTTCTATTCTCCTCCCTTCATTCCAGTATAAACGCTTGTTCACAGGTATAAACGAATGGCAGTGACCACTGGCGAATTATCTATGAATACTCGTTTACAGCAGTATAAACGAGGTTTTACGCTCGTTCACTTCGTTCGCTCTAGTATATACGAGGATTTAGAGGGACCGATGACCTAGCGGTTTGGTCCTTCCCCCCCACCCCCCCCACCCCGTTTAAACCAACCAACCAACCAGGATTAAGATGACGGCTATTATTCATTTATTTCACTGTTGCGATTTCAGCTCTAGAGCCATTTTCAAGTACCAAGTTTCAAGTGGTTCAAATGGCTCTGAGCACTATGGGACTTCTGAGATCATCAGTCCCCTAGAACTTAGAACTACTTAAACCTAACTAACCTAAGGACAGCACACACATCCATGCCCGAGGCAGGATTCGAACCGTAGCGGTCGCGCGATTCCAGACTGTAGCGCCTAGAACCGCTCGGTCACTCCGGCCGGCCAAGTATCAAGGCAAAAGTCTTTTAAAGTAATGCTTCTTAAATTGTTTACTAAACGTTACCACACTATGCTTTGCATTTTGCTTACCATATCTTATATTGGTTTCAGTTTTCACATTGCACACAAAAATACCTCTACAGCCAAAATTACGATTGTGAAGTGAATAAGCAGTTCAAAGAAGTCGAAATCGCGGCAGTGATTTGATTTAAAAATTATATCATATGACTCTTGTACAGGAAGGGCTGCCACGTTAAATCAGAGTATAAGATCGACAAAATTTAGATAGGATCGAATGCTTAGGGTTCTTTATTAATTCTTACTCGTAACTAATTAATTGATTTACCTGAATTTGAAATCCACTTCCGTAACCTTTCTTTATCTTTCACAGGAAATCAGAACATTTTTAGTTCAAGATTTGCCCGTCTACTCTTTCCACAGTTCATGTACTCCAGGCACTCGGCATGACGACTCGATCCATTACCACTGTTATGTCAGAAACAGCTGTACTTCACTGACGCCAGACGGTGGAAAGCTGCACGCGTTCGGACGAGGTTGCCGTACATTTCACAGAACGGAGTGCCATCTAGTGGTTGGTGCCTTAAGTAAGGGTACGACATTGTCGCCGCCTTGTGGCCGTTCCCTGAGAAGTGTTGCCTGCTTGACCAAGCGATCGGGCAATTTGTTCTTACGTGATCTGGGGTGCTACTTAGTCATTACCCTTCCTGTTCCTCTCACAAATAGAGCGAGGGAAAATGACTGTCTGTACCACTCCGTATGGGCCCTAATTTCTCTTCGTGACCCTTACGCGCGATGTATGTTGGCGGTAGCAGAATCGTTCGGCAGTCAGCTTCAAATGCCGGTTCTCTAAATTTTCTCAACAGCGTTTCTTGAAAAGATCGTCGCCGTATTTCCTGGAAACAAGCGCAGGTGACTCCAGTGCATAAAAATTATAAATGAACGGACCCGCAAAACTGCATACCAATATTCCTAAGTTGCTGAACTTACGTGAAAAGATCTAATCGAAAAGAACGAAATATTTGATTTTAATTAATGCTACCCCACGTTTGCTATCGTATCAATGAAACTCTCCTCCGATTAAGCCATAATAGAAAATATGCCATCCTGCTTCAACTTTTCCTTTGTCCTCCGTCAATCCTGACTGGTAATGATCCGATACGGCACAGCAATACTCCAGAGGAAGACGAACAAGGGTAGTGTTGGCAGTCTCTTCAGCAGAATTGTTGCATCTTCTACGTACTCTGCTAACGAAACGCAGCTTTTAGCTCGCCTTCCAACAATATTTTCTGTGCGATCGCTCCAATGTAAGTTGTTGGTAACTGTATCTACTATGTATTTATTTGAATCAACAACTTTGAAATATGGGTTCCTTAAGGTATACCTGAAATTTTATCGAATTTCTTTAGTAGTCATGGGGAGGACTTCACACTTTTTATGGCTGATGGTGATTTCGTTTTTCCTACCACACAGCTATGTACACTCCTGGAAATGGAAAAAAGAACACATTGACACCGGTGTGTCAGACCCACCATACTTGCTCCGGACACTGCGAGAGGGCTGTACAAGCAATGATCACACGCACGGCACAGCGGACACACCAGGAACCCCGGTGTTGGCCGTCGAATGGCGCTAGCTGCGCAGCATTTGTGCACCGCCGCCGACAGTGTCAGCCAGTTTGCCGCCATCGCAGTCTTTAACACTGGTAGCATGCCGCGACAGCGTGGACGTGAACCGTATGTGCAGTTGACGGACTTTGAGCGAGGGCGTATAGTGGGCATGCGGGAGGCCGGGTGGACGTACCGCCGAATTGCTCAACACGTGGGGCGTGAGGTCTCCACAGTACATCGATGTTGTCGCCAGTGGTCGGCGGAAGGTGCACGTGCCCGTCGACCTGGGACCGGACCGCAGCGACGCACGGATGCACGCCAAGACCGTAGGATCCTACGCAGTGCCGTAGGGGACCGCACCGCCACTTCCCAGCAAATTAGGGACACTGTTGCTCCTGGGGTATCGGCGAGGACCATTCGCAACCGTCTCCATGAAGCTGGGCTACGGTCCCGCACACCGTTAGGCCGTCTTCCGCTCACGCCCCAACATCGTGCAGCCCGCCTCCAGTGGTGTCGCGACAGGCGTGAATGGAGGGACGAATGGAGACGTGTCGTCTTCAGCGATGAGAGTCGCTTCTGCCTTGGTGCCAGTGATGGTCGTATGCGTGTTTGGCTCCGTGCAGGTGAGCGCCACAATCAGGACTGCATACGACCGAGGCACACAGGGCCAACACCCGGCATCATGGTGTGGGGAGCGATCTCCTACACTGGCCGTACACCACTGGTGATCGTCGAGGGGACACTGAATAGTGCACGGTACATCCAAACCGTCATCGAACCCATCGTTCTACCATTCCTAGACCGGCAAGGGAACTTGCTGTTCCAACAGGACAATGCACGTCCGCATGTATCCCGTGCCACCCAACGTGCTCTAGAAGGTGTAAGTCAGCTACCCTGGCCAGCAAGATCTCCGGATCTGTCCACCATTGAGCTTGTTTGGGACTGGATGAAGCGTCGTCTCACGCGGTCTGCACGTCCAGCACGAACGCTGGTCCAACTGAGGCGCCAGGTGGAAATGGCATGGCAAGCCGTTCCACAGGACTACATCCAGCATCTCTACGATCGTCTCCATGGGAGAATAGCAGCCTGCATTGCTGCGAAAGGTGGATATACACTGTACTAGTACCGACATTGTGCATGCTCTGTTGCCTGTGTCTATGTGCCTGTGGTTCTGTCAGTGTGATCATGTGATGTATCTGACCCCAGGAATGTGTCAATAAAGTTTCCCCTTCCTGCGACAATGAATTCACGGTGTTCTTATTTCAATTTCCAGGAGTGTATTTTCTAACGTAGCCTGATAATGTGTCGAATCGAGCGCATCAGTTATTCCCAACAAATAAATAACGCGTCAACCGACCACTTACAATTGAACTACATATGGCATGGAACTGTGACAAGGATCTTTTGCTTAAATATTACCTTATGAATTTTGAGCGAAGGAAACGCCAGGAATGAAAACGAAATGAACTCGTAAAGCTACTAAAGCCAATAAATAACGAAAATGAGGGCATGTAGATGTTTTGCCATATTTAATTTTCCAGTGATTCACGAAGTGTTACAATGATCTACACATGTGTTCATCCAGATTTCTGAAATGAAATTCAGTATTTTTCACATATGGCATGTTGTAAGACGAGTATAGACCGTAGTAACCAAGTCACGAGCCTTAGTGTACAGGCCTAGCACGTCAGTCTTGCTGTGATACACCCTGAGCAGTGATGGCACTCATAGCAGTGCTTTAGTAGCTTTACGAGTTCATTTCGTTTTCATTCCTGTCGTTTCCTCCCCAGTGATGTTACCCAGAGCAGTGATGACAATGAGGAGCTGACATTTTACGTGTCAGAGATAGAAAAGAAATAAGATAAACTACAGTATTTAAATTTTTTTGTAAGTTATTAATTAATAAGGTTTGGTAGAATTTATTGTTTATGTTTCCTCAAGCTGTACAAGAGAGAGTAATTAAATGACTTAAATTTAGTTCATCACGTTCAGGAAAGCCTGCAACTGTTTCATTAATGATTTAAATAATGGAAACGAGTTACGAAGTCAGTCATCTAATTACTGATTTAAATAATGGTGCTATTTTCATTATATAAATCAGTAATTAGATGACTGACCGTTAAAAATGTGCCTTTATGAGAAATTTGCTCCTGTTTAGGACGCGGATACCCTGTCAGTAAAGTTCTTTGCCAGCAGAGCAAGGCAATGGGTGCAGACCTCTCAGCTCTCAGACCAATCGTGCTCATTCCGACCTAGACCTAGTTGAAGCATTGTCTTCCTAAGGAGACGTCCTTACAGTTGGATGAGGCTTCCTGCTTCCACCTGAATTGAGACTATTAATAGACGCTAGCAGGAACGCTCTCTCTCTCTCTCTCTCTCTCTCTCTCTCACACACACACACACAATTACCATTTTGTTAGGACCTGACTCGTAATTTGTCGTCTTGACTAATCAAAGGACAGGCACCTTGAACCTTCATCCCCGTGACTGATGTTCTCTTGTTAAGCCCTACCCAACGAGGACTGCTGTTAACAGTAGCTAATCACCACCAATCGGTTTCATCTGCCTGTTGGCAGTATTTTTGTGTTGCGGTTCGTCGTCAGTTAGTAGTGTGGAACAGGAGAGCGCTCCCAAAATGAGGGCTCAAGGTAAATACAGCCACCCGTAGTAGAGTGTCTTTTCCGCTACTTGTAACAACTGTTATCAATTTCGCTCAGTTTGCTGTCCGTATTCATAAAAATAACAAAGGAAAAAAACTTCTTGGAGCAGCATTTGCTAACAAATGGTTCAAAGGGCTCTGAGCACTATGGGACTTACATCTATGGTCATCAGTTCCCTAGAACTTTGAACTACTTAAACCTAAATAACCTAAGGACATCACTCAACACCCAGTCATCACGAGGCAGAGAAAATCCCTGACCCCGCCGGGAATCGAACCCGGGCGTGGGAAGCGAGAACGCTACCGCACGACCACGCATTTGCTAACAGACCACTTACCCAGTACCAAAGATGGAAGACTAATTACTCTGAAACAGTATCTTTGAAATAAATGTTCCCTAAGATCTACCTGAAATTTAATGGAATTTCTTTAGTAGTATTCAAGACCGCCAAATGGAATACTTTTGACATGGTTACTTCCTGAAGGCATGTCCCCATCTCAACCTACCCCGTTTGGATTCAAGTTTCATACTTTTTTTTTCAAATTCATCCCGTATTATCGCAACACCTATTCCACCCTTTTCAAACTTTTCTTCTGTTTCCACACTGTTATCTTCAGGCTGACATTATTATTACATTACTTCTGTAGAATCCTTCGAATATTTGGTTGTTACTGGCACGTCATCGGTGATCCGGTGTTCACACAACTGCTTCTCTTTAATCGAAATTTCTGCTAGCAGATGATATCTTGTTCACCTATATCTGCAACACTACTTACAATACAGACAAAAATTTTGATAATATCAAAACCTCAGTGGATATTTGCAATGAAGCTTTAAGGATGGATATCTACACAATGAACACATTACTTCTGTCCAAACCGTTAACACAAGCACATGTTTTTATTTGGTGAGATCGCAAGAACATCATCTCGTGTACACGAATTGTATCAGCTACGTTCCCAGTCATAAAAAGACGATTAATGGCTATTTTATGTATCGTCAGGGACACGTATCTCTATCTTTTAAAATATTAATGAAGATTTTATAGTGAACAAGAAAATTATTTGATATAGATGGTGTTTCAAAAGTGATGGCCAATATTCATGGATATGACAGGAATGATCATTCGAATCAAAAAAGTCAAGTACTGCATACTTTAAGAGCTATGAGCATTTCTTGATCATCGATACTGTGAAACAAATCTCTTCTACTGTAATCTCTTTGCTTTCCATATTTTGGAGAGTGGTAGTGTGGATCAAAACAAGAAAAGAAACAGTAAACATTTGCTCTAAAAAGCGTAGCTTAAAAGTTATGAGCACTTATTCACTAGCCGAGTTGTGTTTCAAAGTAGCGAAGATGAACAGGCGCTCATAACCCTTAAGGGTTATGAGTAGGTAGACTCACCTCAGATGATGTTGCCCGCAGCTGGCAACGAAACGTCAGGGAGAAGTATTTCTACTATTGGACCACGGCCTCTTAGCTCGGAAGTTTTAATTACTGAAGACGCCGGCCTTGAAAGCCTACACGCTATGATTAAAAAGAATGTTCGAGGAAGAAGTCTATAGGAGTCACTTACCTATAAAACGGTCTGGTTAGTGGGGGCATCTGCTGCGGCATCCATATTTATTTGACTGAATTCTGGAAAGGGCAGCAGAGGGGAGAAATGTAGCGAATGGCTAAGACAAGAATACACAGAACATATTATAGAAGATTTTGGTTTCGAGATTTCGAGATTAGAACGATATAGAAAGAGACGAAGGTTGTGATCATATTAGTCGAAAGACTCAGGACTTTAAGTTCTAAAAAACCGATGAAATGCACAAATCACATCCTAACATCCACGTAGCTAATATCTCTCCCAGTAGCTGACACATTCAGTTGCTGCCTTCACCTCCAGCAGACGATAGCCACAGTAACTGGCACACCCAGTGGCTCACACCAGTTATTCTCATATCATAGATGGTAGGGTGCGAGACTGCAAAGCCTTTGGCTCTGGTTTGGTCCTTACTAACATTCCTTGTCCAGTTTTTGTACTGCTCTCTTGCTTGTTTTTAAGAAACCATGCGAAGAACACGTTTGGTGACACCGTCTCTGGAGGACTGCTTAAATTTGGCTAGCTTCAATGCTAATGACCTCGGAAATGGTGTAACGTATAGAATTGTTTTCCTTAACAATGATTCCTCAGCACAACCTATCCTGCAGCACCCTTATAAGCTTTCCAGACAGTTTCTGACCACCCCTTATACTACGAAGGGAATACCGTTTTTCAGTGTGTAACAGTAGAAGATAACAACGTCTTCCATTGTGCTAGTGGCAGGCATTCCGATTATATTGCTATGCTAAATACATTCGGAGATGTATGGTGAACTACTTGCTACAATGCTGTCATTGTTTACTTTTCTAATTCTCAGGGTAGTTCAGGTAGTAAGCTAAATCTACAGTAGTGTTCTAGATGAATTTAATGTTGTCAGGAAACGATCTGTGTGCATTTTAAAAAGTTATATGGGGAATTTAGGTACGGAAATATTTAATTTGAAAGACCATTGTGCTTGCAAAGTGTGACTGGAATACCGAACATATGTTTTGGTGATGAGTTTGGACGTGGGAGTAGTTCAGGGTGCAATTTAAGCTGTAAGTTAGATCTGCAATAGTGCTCATGTGCTTTTCATTTGTAGCCAGTTTTATGACTTTAATGCACAGTAGAAATGTCGACTTATAATCGTCTACTAACATATAAATTATTCGAGTAGTGTGGTCAAGAAAACTGCGTGTATTTTAATAAGTACTACATACAATTTACATTCGTAAATATTTAACTTCAAATTCCATTGTGTTTTAAATCTGTGCGAAATCTTACATATTTTTACAAACAATGCAATTTTGTTTTCCTTGTTTCTGTTTTTATACTTGCATATTACGATAAGCATGTAAGCTGTGTGTGTGTGTGTGTGTGTGTGTGTGTGTGTGTGTGTGTGTGTGTGTGCACTTTTCGGAACTCAGTTAATGATAAATAATACTATCAAGAATTTATTTTTGAGATATTGGCTCAGTCTCGTTGCACCATCTTCGTTGGAAACATTGCGACTCTGTGATCGTCTTAAGATGTTACATGTTTCAATACATAAGAAAAGTTATCTTCGTGCATTAAGAAAAAAATTTCCAGTTTAAGTGCTACGTCGAAATAAAATCGACAACAGACCTTCTTCCTTCCTTCCCAATATGGTGTTTGCTCAGTTTGCTTGTCTTTCACTTATGTTGTGTGGTTCTGAATGTGTTTCTTCACACTGCGAATTTTTATTTAATGTTGCTGTTATTTATTCATTTATTATAGGAAATACAGTCTAGAAAGCTTTAGAGAGCCTTGGCAACGTAGTTATAATTGGTAAATATTACAAACTTCGTTCAAAGCTGTTATTGTAGATAACCTCTAGTGGACCAGAGACATCTGTAATTAAACTAGTAACTGCCAATCAGTTTCACCGATTATATTATTCAAGCTTATAACTTGATGCATAATCTTTGTCCCTTCTAAAATGGTAGTTGAGAATAGTTTAGATGTGGAAATAATTAATTTAACAGTGTATTGTGAGTTACACTAGGAGTTGCTCTAATTAACAACATGCTCCCAGTAAATCAGAATGCGTATTTGTTTGTGCAGTTGCCTACTTAGCGTAGTATTTTAGCTAGTTTTTTTTCTGCAGTTACGAGCATGGCCAGGTTAATTTTATGACATCGATCAGTTTGACCAAGACTGTAATGTCCGTGTTTGGTTTATGGTATTATTTGAAACTATTTAGCGTTTCTTGGTAATAGCGTTGGAATATTTACTCTGCAATTTACGATCTGAACTTACGCAATAATTTGATGGATATGTGCGTTTGTGGAAAATAAAAATGTGGTACTTGACATAAACATTGCACTTCTCTCGTTGCTGATGTTTCTTGTGCAGATATTTTAGACCTGGAAAGAACGTTATTAGACTTGAAAAGCAACATAGTTCTGTAAAATCTTTAATTTGTGGCTCTGTTGTATCTTAACCAAGCGTGTTATTCAGATCAAACTATCTACATCTACATCTACTCTGCAATTCACATTAAAGTGCTTGGCAGAGGGTTCGTCGAACCATAATCGTACTATCTCTCTACCATTCCCTTCCCGAACAGCGCGCGGGAAAAACGAACACCTAAACCTTTCTGTTCGAGCTCTGATTTCTCTTATTTTATTTTGATGATCATTCCTACCTATGTAGGTTGGGCTCAACAAAATATTTTCGCATTCGGAAGAGAAAGTTGGTGACTGAAATTTCTTAAATTGGTCTCGCCGCGACGAAAAACGTCTTTGCTGTAGTGACTTCCATCCCAATTCGCGTATCATATCTGCCACACTCTCTCCCCTACTACGGGATAATACAAAACGAGCTGCCCTTTTTTGCACCCTTTCGATGTCCTCCGTCAATCCCACCTGGTAAGGATCCCACACCGCGCAGTGTAGTGTAAGCTGTCTCTTTAGTGGACTTGTTGCATCTTCTAAGTGTCCTGCCAATGAAACGCAACCTTTGGCTCGCCTTCCCCACAATATTATCTATGTGGTCTTTCCAACTGAAGTTGTTCGTAATTTTAACACCCAGGTACTTAGTTGAATTGAGAGCCTTGAGAGTTATACTATTTATCGAGTAATCGAATTCCAACGAATTTCTTTTGGAACTCATGTGGATCAACTCACACTTTTCGTTCTTTAGCGTCAACTGCCACCTGCCACACCATACAGCAATCTTTTCTAAATCGCTTTGCAACTGATACTGGTCTTCGGATTACCTTACTAGACGGTAAATTACAGCATCATCTGCGAACAACCTAAGGGAACTGCTCAGATTGTCACCCAGGTCATTCATATGGATCAGGAACAGCAGAGGTCCCAGGACGCTTCCCTGGGGAACACCTGATATAACTTCAGTTTTACTCGATGATTTGCCGTCTATTACTACGAACTGCGACCTTCCTGACAGGAAATCACGAATCCAGTCGCACAACTAAGACGATACCCCATAGGCCCGCAGCTTGATTAGAAGTCGCTTGTGAGGAACGGTGTCAAAAGCTTTCAGGAAATCTAGAAATACGGAATCAACTTGAGATCCCCTGTCGATAGCGGCCATTACTTCGTGCGAATAAAGAGCTAGCTGCGTTGCACAAGAACGATGTTTTCTGAAACCATGCTGATTACGTATCAATAGATCGTTCCCTTCGAGGTGATTCATAATGTTTGAATACAGTATATGCTGCAAACCCTTACTGCTAACCGACGTCAATGATATAGGTCTGTAGTTAGATGGATTACTCCTACTACCCTTCTTAAACACTGGTGCGAGCTGCGCATTTTTCCAATCTGTAGGTACAGATCTATCGGTGAGCGAGCGGTTGCATATGAGTGCTAAGTAGGGAGCTATTGTATCAGCGTAATCTGAAAGGAACCTAACCGGTATACAATCTGGACCTGAAGACTTGCCCGTATCAAGCGATTTGAGTTGCTTCGCAACCCCTAAGATATCTACTTCTAAGAAACTCATGCTAGCAGCTGTTCGTGTTTAAAATTCTGGAATATTCCATTCATCTTCCCTGGTGAAGGAATTTCGGAAAACTGCGTTCAGTAACTACGCTTTAGCAGCACAGTCGTCGGTAACAGTACCATCGGCACTGCGCAGCGAAGGTATTGACTGCGTCTTGCCCCTTGTGTACTTTACATACGACCAGAATTTCTTCGGATTTTCTACCAGATTTCGAGACAATGTTTCGTTGCGGAACCTATTAAAGGCATCTCGCATTGAAGTCCGTGCCAAATTTCGCGCGTCTGTAAATTTTAGCCAATCTTCGGGATTTCGCGTTCTTCTGAACTTCGCATGCTTTTTCCGTTGCCTCTGCAACAGAGTTCGGACCTGTTTTGTGAACCACGGGGGATCAGTCCCATCTCTTACCAATTTATGAGGTATGAATCTCTCAATTGCTGTTGCTACTATATCTTTGAATTTGAGCCACATCTCGTCTAGATTTGCATAGTCAGTTCGGAAGGAATGGAGATTGTCTCTTAGGAAGGCTTCTAGTGACACTTTATCGGCTTTTTTAAATCAAATTATTTTGCGTTTGTTTCTGGTGGATTTGGAAGAAACGGTATTGAGCCTAGCTACAACGACCTTGTGATCACTAATCCCTGTATCAGTCATGATGCTCTCTATCAGTTCTGGATTGTTTGTAGCTAAGAGGTCAAGTGTGTTTTCGCAACCATTTACAATTCGCGTGGGTTCGTGGACTAACTGCTCGAAATAATTTTCGGAGAAAGCATTTAGGAGAATCTCGGAAGATGTATTCTGCCTACCACCGGTTTTGAACAAGTATTTTTGCCAACATATCGAGGGAAGATTGAAGTCCCCACCAACTACAGCCGTATGAGTGGGATATTTATTTGTTACGAGACTCTATCATCGGAGTCTGGGGGTCGGTAGAAGGAGCCAATTAGTTCGGCTGTTAAGTATAACCTCCACCCATACCAATTCGCACGGAGTATCTACTTCTTCACTACAGGATAAACCACTACTGACAGACACAAACACTCCACCACCAATTCTGCCTACGCTGTCTTTCCTGAACACCGTCTGAGACTTCGTAAAAATTTCTGCAGAACTTATTTCAGGCTTTAACCAGCTTTCTGTAACTATAACGATTTCAGCTTCTGTGCTTTCTATTAGCGCTTGAAGCTCAGTGACTTTCCCAGCACAACTACAACAATTTACAACTACAATTACGACTGTTCCTTGACCCAAGCACGTCCTGTATTTGCCATGCACCCTTTGAGATTGCAGCCCACCCCGTACTTTCCCGAGACCTTCTAACCTAAAAAACCGCCGAGTCCACGCCACACAGCCTCCGCTACCCGTGTAGCCGCCAGCTGAGTGTAATGAATTCCTGACCTATTCAGCGGAACCTGAAACGCCACCACCCTATGGCGCAAGTCAAGGAATCTGCAGCCACCACGGTCGCAAAACCGTCTGAGCCTCTGATTCAGATCCTCCACCCGGCTCTGCACCAAAGGTCCGCAGTCGGTTCTGTCAACGACGCTGCAGATGGTGAGCTCTGCCTTCATCTCGTAAGCAAGACCGGCAGCCTTCACCAAATCAGATAGCCGCTGGAATCCAGAAAGCATTTCCTCAGATCCAAAGCGACACACGTCATTAGTGCCGACATGTGCCACCACCTGCAGCTGGCTGCACCCTGTGCTCTTCATGGCATCCGGAAGGACCCTTTCCACATCAGGAATGACTCAACCCGGAATGCACACGGAGTGCACACTGGATTTCTTCCCCTCCTTAGCCGCCATATCCCTAAGGGGCCCCATTACGCGCCTAACATTGGAGCTCCCAACTACCAATAAGCCCACCCTCTGCGATTGCCCGGACCTTGAAGACTGAGAATCATCCTCTGAAACAGGGCAGGCAGCTGCATCTGGCTGAGCCAGAGACAGTGCCTGAAACCTGTTTGTCAGACTCACCGGGGACGCTTTCTGATCAGCCTCCGGGGACGTCTTTCGCTGCCTGCCACGCCTTGGAACGACCTCCCAATCAACCACAGGCGAGGGCTCAGCCCCACTGCGGGCAGCAACCGGAGCAATCACAGCGGCAGACTGATCTGGGGACAGACGGGACGAGGTTGATATCCCCGTGATACCCATATCCGGCTCCCCATAGTGGTGTCCATTGGCAACAGCCTCAAGCTGCGCGACCGAAGTCAGCGCCGCTTGCAACTGTGAGCGAAGGGATGCCAACTCAGCCCTCATCCGAACACAGCAATCACAGTCCCTGTCCATTCTAATCGATGTTGAACAACAGTTACTGAAACACGAGTCAGTGCCTAGATAACGCAAGGGAAACACGCAAAGAATGTGTTAACTAACCTGTACAAATGCCTAACGACTGCGCTACAATCTGCCTGAATTTACGATTAAAGTAACTAAAACTCGAAATTACACCTCCTATACGAAACTCACACGCAATTTAAGTAAGAATCTACGAAGTAAACACTAAAGCGCGATGCTACAACTCTCAAATACTATAATACGTCCGAAATTTATGAATTAAACAATGCAAGTACCCAAAAACACGCAAAGAAATTAAGAATTAAACTATGTAACAAATAAGTAAGCTAGGGGTATACGACTTGCTGCTGCAGCTGCTTAGCCAACGGCGGCAGGGAGTGTCTCCACCTGTTGGTGATGATGAGGAACATGAGCTTCAACCAGTAGTTGATTTTACTTTAAATTTTTGAAGTTTTTTAGAACTGTGTTTAGAGTGAAATTATCTTCAATAACAATGTAGTACTAATACATTAGTTATATTACATCAGAAGCTGCTGATTTTTAACTATTTATGGCGAGTATGTTTCATACTCCTTCTCATATTACATTGCACCAGCAAATCTTGATTTTTAACTATGTATGCTGAGTATGGTTTACACTCTTTCTCATATTCCAAACGAGATCTACGTTCAGCCCGCATTTGTCAAGGCCTTAAAATAGCATTTTAGTATTTACTACAGGTTTCGCAAAGATGTTGGTGACACCCATTTGGAAATGACCTATACGACGAGGTAAATGATTGAGAATCATGAGGCAAATTTAAATTGCAGTAATGTTACTTGTAGAACTTGAAAAAGCAAAGGTTTTAAATTTAACGTTTAGACATTTTCTTTAAGAGATTAAACAATGTAACTGTGGTGTCACCGCCAGACACCACACTTGCTAGGTGGTAGCTTTAAATCGGCCGCGGTCCATTAGTACATGTCGGACCCGCGTGTCGCCACTGTCAGGGATCGCAGACCGAGCGCCACCACAAGGCAGGTCTCGAGAGACTGACTAGCACTCGCCCCAGTTGTACGGACGACGTAGGTAGCGACTACACTGACGAAGCCTCGCTCCTTTGCCGAGCAGATAGTTAGAATAGCCTTCAGCTAAGTCAATGGCTACGACCTAGCAAGGCGCCATTAGTAACATTGCATGTATCTATGGAGTCTCACTTGTATCGTCAATAGAGATGTACCAAAAGGATGGATTAAAGTTAAGTATTCCAGAAGCTACGTACTTTTCTTTATAGCATTCATTACGTACCCTGTTTCAGACCTCACGCCATCCTGCTTTAGCTTAGCGCGTGCCTTTCGGCTTCCTCTCATTGTGTCTAGGCTGTCTTGTCTAGACACAACAGTAACACTCCGGGTTAAGCGTTTGGTTAACTAACCAATACAGTGGTAAGTACCAACTTAAGGCATAATTAAAGAGATCTTTCACAAAATCGAATGAATTTATAAATAAATTAGAGGTTTCATTATTCAAAGAACTAAGAAGTAATCGGAGTGAGAACTGTCATTCTCAAATTTGGATTAATAAAGTTCAGCTGTGAACTGTTACATGGCCCATTCAGGTACCACCGAGTATCATCCACGAATGTAACATTAGTGTGGTACCACCGCACTGTTCTCTCTCTGCCACAAACCGTACCATTGCTGGCCAAGTATAGGTATGGACTCATTAGGAATTTCATCTCTGTGGAACACCGGCACATTTACCACTTCCCTACGAAACCACTGTGAAATGACATTCACGGAAAGAGGACAGGTCCAAGAGGCCTAAGTCTTGGTCGCCTACCAACAAATGGAAGCAGAAATTTGACTTATGTTAAGTTTCTCTTGTAACGCCACGTTAGAAGTCTCGCTTGTCAGACACCTATAGAGGGAAGAACTGAAATCTGGACAAATAAACCTTTCTTAAAGCAAATTTATTAAAACAAAATATAAATGGAAAATTGTTTTACGTACAGGGTTATTACAAATGATCGAAGCGATTTCACAGCTCTACAATAGCTTTATTATTTGAGATATTTTCACAATGCTTTGCACACACATACAAAAACTCAAAACGCTTTTTTAGGCATTCACAAATGTTCGATATGTGCCCCTTTAGTGATTCGGCAGACATCAAGCTGATAATCAAGTTCCTCCCAAACTCGGCGCAGCATGTCCCCATCAATGAGTTCGAAAGCATCGTTGATGCGAGCTCGCAGTTCTGGCACGTTTCTTGGTAGAGGAGATTTAAACACTGAATCTTTCACATAACCCCACAGAAAGGAATCGCATGGGGTTAAGTCGGGAGAGCGTGGAGGCCATGACATGAATTGCTGATCATGATCTCCACTACGACCGATCCATCGGTTTTCCAATCTCCTGTTTAAGAAATGCCAAACATCATGATGGAAGTGCGGTGGAGCACCATCCTGTTGAAAGGTGAAGTCGGCGCTGTCGGTCTCCAGTTGTGGCATGAGCCAATTTTCCAGCATGTCCAGATACACGTGTCCTGTAACGTTTTTTTCGCAGAAGAAAAAGGGGCCGTAAACTTTAAACCGTGAGATTGCACAAAACACGCGCCGAATGGAGTTAGCAATTGTTGGATCTTTGTTGAACTTCGTCCTGAAGTGTCGTTGCACTGTTATGACTGACTGATGTGAGTGCATTTCAAGCACGACATACGCTTTCTCGGCTCCTGTCGCCATTTTGTCTCACTGCGCTCTCGAGCGCTCTGGCGGCATAAACCTGAAGTGTGGCTTCAGCCGAACAAAACTTTATGAGTTTTTCTACGTATCTGTAGTGTGTCGTGACCATATGTCAGTGAATGGAGCTACAGTGAATTTATGAAATTGCTTCAATCATTTGAAATAGCCCTGTATAACTAGTGGTATCGTTCATGAGTAACAGTACTCGATGTAACCCCCTTCAGCCACAATGACTGCTTCCAATTGTGTCCCGATGCGACCGCAAGCACCCTTTAAATTAGCACTGTCCATATTCGCGAATGCTGCTTCGACAGCAGTACGTAGAGATGCGACATTAAGGTACCTCGTCTTATTGGTAACTCATTCGACAAACATTATTCGAGGAGGTTCAAATCCTGGTTATTCGGGGTTCAGAACTCCTTTGACCTGAACATGAGGTCCTCCTCTGCCATCCGACGCATTATTCACACGCTGACATTCAATACCGACGCCAGTTTCCTCAGCGACCGCCACGTGTCCTCCGAAATCAACACCTGATCCTTTTCGATAACTGTCGCAGTTCGTGACACGCCTTTCCTCGAATGAGGCCTCCTCGAAAGGTTAGCGCAACCTTACCTTTACTTCTCCGAAGCATTATACTTGGACACAATATCGTAAACAGTTGATCTCGGGTACC
Source organism: Schistocerca serialis cubense (assembly GCF_023864345.2). Classification (NCBI taxonomy): domain Eukaryota; kingdom Metazoa; phylum Arthropoda; class Insecta; order Orthoptera; family Acrididae; genus Schistocerca; species Schistocerca serialis. Next base: position 157,767,618 of record NC_064643.1, read on the forward strand.
CGAAGAATCGAACTATTTCAATAGGCGAACGCCCAGCGAGAAGACCTCGGTTGTTTTCTGCACTTGCCCGTAACATCTCGGACAGTTTAAGGTTCTGAGCCGGCCGGAGTGGCCGAGCGGTTCTAAGCGCTACAGTCTGGAACCGCGCGACCGCAACGTCGCAGGTTCGAATCCAGCCTCGGGCATGGATGTGTGGGACGTCCTTAGGTTAGTTAGGTTTAAGTAGTTCTAAGTTTTAGGGGACTGATGACCTGAGATGTTGAGTCCCATAGTGCTCAGAGCCATTTGAACCATTTTTTGAGGTTCTGACGGCTTGTTTACTAGATGCCTCTGGCTTTGAAGAATGCCTATCGCGACCTCGGACGGAACTATGATATGGTGAGAAATTTAAATTGAAATATGTCCGGATTTAAGCGCCGCACCCTGTACATTTAGATGAAGACCTGGTTTCTCAGGGTTTGGAGAAAGCATAAATAATTCACCAGAAACTCGCTGCTATTCACTGAGCATGTGTGAGCCGGCTATATAAACGTAGTTTTCACGACGTCTTCGTCGTCATCACCCCGAGTAGTTGTTGTTGTTCACTACGTAACAAATACACTGATGAGCAACAAACATTATGAGCACAACACACCGGGAGATTGAACGGCATCTAGTGGCATTGGGGGCACTTGACACGGTATGGAAAGTATATAAGCGGCAAAGGCTCGAATGGGGACTCGTTCTGGCGACGACTTGGGCTGGAGGTGGTAAAATTCGTTCGCTTAGGCGACTCTGTCAAAGGACAGACTGTTGTGGCCCAGCGTCTCGGAAAATGGCGACATTGGTTGGTTGTTCCGACTCTACTACCGTGATCATTTACGGAAAGTGGATGAAGAGTGGGGGAACTACGGGCAGATGACAAAAGTGCTGGACGTCCATATCTCATCACAGAATGTGGAGGTCACTGGCTCGTCCGTTGCGTTCTGTGATGCGTGATAACAATAAGTGGCAGATATAGTGACACAGTGCTGGTGCATGAACAAATATTTCGGTACACACCCTCCAGAACTCATTGTTGAGACCCTACACTAGAGGACCCTTACCTGTTCCCATGCTGGCTTCTACTACATCGTCAGTTACGACTACAGCACGCACGAGGTCATCTACGAGTAGACTGGACCGAAGCTCGATGGGAAAGTGGTCCTGCTCACATGAGCCGCGTGGCTTGTCATACCGGGAGCGACGGTACTGGTTCGTTCTGTCTACTGGAACTTTATTCACTTACCTACGTGCTTCTTAGGACCGCGGAGTGCCATGAAGCACCAAATAATTTGGTTGGACCTGGAGAGGTCGTTTAAAAGTGTGGTGCACTACACGTATCAATGTTGAGCATAAAACTTCATTTTTCTCGCTGCAAAGCGGATTTCTTTTATCAGGTCTCACTAAGGCTATTAAATGAAACAAGCTTTTGTCCAGAACGTCTTTGTACACAATCAGCAGGGGAAAAATTATTCTATCAGAGCACAAAAAATGTGATTAGGTTCCTGTTTATTTAAAAGATTATAACAGGAAAATGGGGTACCAGTTGTCTCTTTCTACCTTCCTCAGCGCTTTTAAAACATTTACCAAAAATTTTGGCATGAGAACATATTCGCGCTTTTTCTAAATGTAACTCATCTCAAACTCCCACAAGCTCCCCTAACTGCAACTCACTCGTACCCATTAGTCCATCGCTGTAGGCCGCTCATAACCATCTACTCCAAGTTGCCCCTTCTCATTCATTCATTCAGCCCATCTCATTGTTATTATCTCTATATGTGTCTCTGTGATTGTCTCCCGCCTCACAGAGTCCCCTTCGGTCCATCCTACTACTATACTCGCCTCTCACTGTGACTACTTGCTCTCTGTTGCTGTTAATAAATCATTTATTCATTCCTACGGTTGCTGTCTCTTCTCACTGTCACTGTGTCTCTATTTCTCGTTGGCATTGATACACCTCTGTTGGAATTATCACTGGCTCTCAGCCACTTTCGCTTTCTCTTTTTCTTTGTTCCTTCCTGTCTCCTTCACTCTTTTCCTAGCACTGTTCTGTCACTGTCAACTAGATTCCACTGCCACTGTGTCCCTCTCTTTCTCTCATATTGCCATTGTCTGTTTCTCTCTTTCTATAACACAACCACTGTCTAATACCCTCCAGTGTTTATTACTTTTCCGTCTCTTTGCCAGTATCATTATCTTCTTCTTTCTCAGTAGAAAAAAGCACGAATATGTTCAAATGCCAAATTTTTAGGGGAACTTTATAAAAGTGCCGAGGAAGGTAGAATGAGGCAGTTCCAGCTCGTGCTCCACTTTTCAGTCAGAGCCTTTTGCATAAACAGGAACACATTCATTTTTTTTTCTTGCTCCGATAGGAGAATTTTTCCGCTGGTTCCCTTCTTTCCCCTGCTGCAGTAGGGCCTGTCACTCATATGAAAAGAAATAATGTACTGGTCAGAAAAATCTAGATAGGTTACGTACGGGAAACTACAACAATGAAAAAAGTTATTTTGCATCTCAGATCGGATATCACTTGGAAAAAAAAATAAAAAAAATTGCTTATGCTACCGTATTACAACATGGGGTTCCCATGCGATAACAGAGACACTTTACAGTACAACTACGTTTTCGCTTCACACCATAATTTACGTGCGTATTTTACGTGTACAGGTAGGGTAACTTTGAGCCTCTGTATCTTGGAAACGGATAGAGGTATGAAGAAAATTTTCGTAGCTGTCCAATGTCGGGTTCTTAGAAATATGTCGCAAAAATTTCAGGCATTTGTTGTGCGTAGCCTTCTTGGAATCCTTTTCTGGAAGTTTTCCGAGGAACCGCCTGTGGACTAATGGTGTCTCTATAAGTCCCATGAAGCCCACCATAAACCACATTAAGTGCAAAAATAACCAAACGATTTTCTCCAGTTGCCTAAGCACGAGGAAGTGTGTAATATTCATAGTTTGACGCTCTACTGTAGTACACTGACACTATGGAGATCCTTCTATTAGGTATACGAAGGGTCTCTAAGCCAATAGATACCCAATACACTTGACCCTACCCTTTTATCACCAACAGAACACGAGGTATGAACACCGGAATGTGCCATATTTCTGCGCAGCGATTTTGGAACCTGATAGATACGCATGTTGTCACATGTATACCGATCTTAACGAAACAAATAATTCTACCAAGTCCTCTCGAACACACTCGTCTTGACGTAGAGACGTATACTTGCTCGTAGATTGTACTGTGACATTGATTCAGTAGTAACGAGAATACGTATAGAAATCGCGACCTGCTGTCCGAAGAACAGCAACTTTGTCAGTCAGGGGGTAGTCTAGAAGTTCACAGGATGGTGTCAGTTTCGGTATGTTTAGCAATGCCGTACATTTCAACAGCATTTAGTGATGTGAAGTTTTCGAAATATGACTGCATAGCACACCACGTGGAATTTCCGAACCCATCGAGAGAATGTCTTAAAATTCCCTAAAATTTTCAGATTTTCCGGATACTTTGTTTTCGTCTGATCTCTTCATTTTCCGAAACAGTCAACATCTCAACGAAAACAAACCACAACGTTTATACAAAATCATTAGAAGACCAAATATTGATCTCCACGTTAACAAAACTGAATCACGGCCCATCGAGAAGGGAGCCCGCAAATATCTCTCTCTCCTACAGAATTCTCCATCTTTCTGTATTTTCACTGGCTGGAGCATACTGCAGCAAATAATCTTCAAAGCTTTTCGTAGACTACACAGCAATTTCCCTCCTTGATCAATCTCCAATTCCGACGTTACGTCCCTCATTATCCACACTTTGTATCTTACGAAAAGCAAGGAAACTGAAAATAATCGCGTGTTTTATACCCTTAATGGCAGCAATAAAGATTTTGCTTCTTATACTGGCTACTTAGCATAAAGCGTATCATAACACGTGAATGTTACACTGCTTGTTTACACAGTATTGTTCACACACTCGTTCACTATTAATTATTGGCGAAAACACAAAGTTCATCATTTATACAGAGATAGTGAGTGTGATATCAGTGAAGTGAGTTCTACTGAAATGCGCTACGGTCGCAGGATCGAGTCCTGCCTCGGGCATGGATGTGTGTGATGTCCTTAGGTTAGTTAGGCTTAATTAGTTCTAGGCGACTGATGACCTCGGAAGTTAAGTCGCATAGTGCTCAGAGCCATTTGAACCATTTGATCTATTGAAATGTTAATGAACTCCATACATAAATCCTCATCTTGCAGTGTAACCAACATGCCGTCAAAAATGAGCAGTTGTGTATTGCTCAATACAAACCTGGCTCTTCTGCTTGTCGGTAGGAGGGACGATAACCACTCAGTACACGCACGGATGAGACTAGAAGCAAACTTACTCTTGGGTTTAGGCAGATGTCGCGATTATCAGAAAATCTAGATTCAAATCTCGATCTAGTTCAAGTTTGGTTCTGTCGCGATGTATTTATTACGAGTATGTGGCAGTTTATACAACAAAAACAAATTTCAGTGAAATCATTTTGCGTCTTTCATATGATCAATTTCAGTGTTTAGTCGATTTCGTTTCAGTGAATAGATATACCATAGCGTGTTTCCGAAACTAGAGGTGCCAAAACGAAAGTAAAGAGAGTATTAAGACAAAATGCCATAAAAAAAGCCGAAATTAATAAGAGATAATTTAATGTCATTTTACATATCTAACGAACGTATACCATAATTCCATAGGCTTTTTTAAGCTGCATGTAAACTGTGGCAAGAGAGCCTGCTTAGAAAGTTTCAAGAACAAGTACAAAGTGAGAACTCTAGAGGTATAGGTTGCTCCCTTTGCGCCGGTACCGTAGGGACCCACAACCGGCATCGGACTAATTATTACAGTGAACACAGAGGAATTTGTGCAGTTTCTCTAAAGAAGCCTCTAAGCGAATGAACCGGAAAGAAATCAGTTAAGCTATACCATGAGGGAGTTTCGTATTTTTACCTGGAGAAGGGTTTTCTTTACATAGTAGAAAAGAAATGATGAGCGTCAAAGATGAGGACGCCCTTTTACATAACTGTAGTACCCAGATGTGTACTAAATAGTTAGAACAAAATGAAATACAATAAAGTGACATGATTAGATGTTTTGTCAGCATAATTGTTTCTCGGTTTTAAAACGTTTCTCAGAAAGAATGCGTGTTGATGTAACACCGTTATCTTGTGCCTTCTTCTCAAAATTAATTTGGTTGCTATTTTTCGCAGCGACCCCTATGGAACGGATTTAAGTCGTATGTTGCTTATGGTGTGCAGGTTTTAAGCAACGTTTGCAGTCTACATAATTCGTTGCTTCACAAAAGTTAAACGATCCCTTAGGCCACTTCAATATTACTTTCAAACAGTATAGAAAGACTGTCTGGCGCTGTAAAGCTGTCTGGGTGAAACAGTTTTTATTGCCAATTAGCGGTGTGAGGCTGCGTTGAACGTTTGTGTCAAGTTGAAACTGGTGTGTTGTACCAGTATCCGAACCCAGACCCGTGAAGAGCAGAGAAAAAGAGGTGACTAGTTCAGATTTATGATGTGGTCGGTGAGGCGTGAACGGAGGTCGTAACTGGTAGAGCGTCGTAGCTTAACATTTTGAGTCGAGGTTCGACTCCAAGTCACGAACACAATTATTAGCAGGGACAGACTGTCAGTTGTACTACTCTGCCTATTTCAACAGCATCCGAGCTAATGTATCAGATAAAACACAAGAAATCAGGTACAGGTGTAAGGAAGCAATAAGCTGTCACATAGCGAAAGCGCGCAGCGAAAATGTGCCCTTAAGATGCTGCTCCTGACACGCGGAATTATGGGTCCACCTCACCGCCCAGTGCGCTGCTAATCGCGGAATCTACCACGCAAAGGCCGTTGCTGTGATGTTAATTCGTGGTTAAAACGTTATCCGTTGTTCTGTCTGATTTAACACTCCATTAGCTTACAGTGATAAGACCCTGGTATAGAGGTTAATAGGCGGAAAGGTTACGTAGATAATAGCCTATCTTCCGTTGCACACAATCGTTACGTCCTTCCGGCTGCATTCAGGGATAGCACCTGGTGGATAGCATCTCTCGCTGCACCGGTAGTTCTGTATGCAGAACACTAAGACATCTCATTCGTTAGGAAACGACTTCTCAAGTCCGTTACGGAGGCTTGTGCTATATTTGTTCATGTTTCCACAGGACTCCTCATCGTGAAGTGTAGACGTGCAACCTGAACACGGTAGCAGTGCTTCACAATACGTGGCACCATTTACAAATACTATTAAGAGACCATGCTGATAAAATCTGCTGCTGTTACATTGTACATACTGACACATTGTTCAGCTGCAGTCTACCTACTATTTTATATTTCCATTTATAAACAGCAAGTGATGAAGCAAAGATGTTTCTTTACCTTTGTGCCCTTGTAAGAGGATACTGACAATGACAGAAGGATGCTGCAATATGCTCGATTATATACATAAAAAATGAAATTAAATTTAAAAAATTGATTGTGTAACAGACGGACCTGGAATTCAGTATGTTTGGTTGCAAATACGGCTAATTCAGAGCTGAAAAACTAAATGATGAATAAACAAGGGGAGGCTGAAAGATGGAAATAATAAATAGAACGCCAATGCCAAGGAAACGAATTTGAAGGCAGTAATTCTCTTTTTTTGGACTTTTCATCATACAGGTAGAGCAAACTGTTAAAATGATGACTTACGTAAAATCAGGGACTTTTCATCCAAATTCAAGGGGAGCTGATAGTGGGATAGAAGTAATAAGGGAAAACTTCCATAGAAACTGGGTCAGAACTGGGGATGGTAATTACTTACTTTTAATCTAATACGTACCAGACAAAAAATGAAAGACTAACTAGCGCGTGTTTAAGTGTATTTCCTTATGGATGCGCAGAATTAAGTTGGTGGCTTCCTCTACAGGTCCAGTGCCTCTCTACCAGTAATTTTATTTTGATAAAGAAGGAGGAAGCAGATTACCATGACACTGAATACTTCGAGAAGAATCTGATACGTCACCAAAAGACCTATGTGGGAAAAAGTCCACTAAAGTAGATGACATTATGTCAAAATTATTGAGATGATAGAGAGATCACACAATGAGAAAACTATCCCTCATAGTACGCAAGACATCCGAGATGGCCTAAATTCTCACAGGCTTCACGAAGAAAGTAATAGTCTAATGTTAAATAAAAAAAGGTGCTGTCAAGTGCGAATATTACTGAAACATTAGTCTGACTACTCATGGTTGCAATCTTCTGGCATGAATTATTTACAGACTAATTAAATTACTGGCAGAGGCCGATCTAGAGGATGATCAGTTTCGGTTCCGTCATAATGGGGAACACGAGAAGCAATACTGACCTACATCATATCTCAGACTAAAAGCTGAAAAATGACAAACATACATTTAAGGCATTTGCAGATTTAGAGAATATTTTTTACTGTTCTGACTGCAATAAAATAGACTATGTGATCAAAAGTATCCTGACATCCCCAAAAACATACGTTTTTCATATTAGGTTCATTGTGCTGCCACCTACTACCACGTACTCCATATCAGCGACTTCAGTAGTCCTTAGACATCCTGAGAGAGCAGAATGGGGCGCTCCGCGGAACTCACAGACTTCGAACGTGGTCAGGTGATTAGGTGTCACTTGCGTCATACGTCTGTACGCGAGATTTCCACATTGATAACAATCCCTAGATCGACTGTTTCCAATGGTATAGTGAAGTGGAAACGTGAAGGGACACGTACAGCTCAAAAGCGTACAGGCTGACCTCGTCTATTGATTGACACAGACCTCCGACAGTTAAAGAGGGTCGTAATGTGTAATAGGTAACCATGTATCCATGTATCACACAGGAATTCCAAACTGCATCAAAACGTACTATGACAACTAGGCGGGAGGTGAAAAAACTTGGATTTCATGGTCGAGCGGCTGCTCATAAGCCATACATCACGGCAGTAAATACCAAACGACCCTCGCTTGGTGTAAGGAGCGTAAACATTGGACGACTGAACAGTAGAAAAGCGTTGTGTGGAGTGACGAATCACGGTACACAATGAGCCGATCCGATGGCAGGATGTGGGTATGGTGAATGCCCGGTAAACGTCATGTGCCAGCGTGTGTAGCGCTAACAGTAAAATTTGGAGACGGTGGTGATATAGCATCATCGTATTTTTCATGGAGGGGCTTGCACCGCTTGTCGTTTTGCCTGGCACTATCACCGCACAGGCCTACACTGATGTTTTAAGCACCTTCTTGCTTCTCAATGTTGAAGAGCAGTTCTGGGATGGCGATTACATCTTTCAACACGATCGAGCACCTGTTCATAATGCACGGTCTGTTCCAGGTGGTTACACGACAGTAAAATCCCTATCATGGAATGGTCTGGACAGTCTTGACCTGAATCCCACAGAACACCTTTGGGATGTTTTGGAGCGCCGACTTCGTGCCAAGCCTCACCGACCGACATCGATACCTCTAATTAGTGCAGCACTCCGTGAAGAATGGGCTGTCATTCCCCAAGAAACCTTCCAGCACCTGATTGAACGCATACCTGCGAGAGTGAAAGCTGTCATCAAGACTAAGGGTGGGCCAACACCATACCGAATTCCAGCATTACCCATGGAGTGCACCACGAACTTGTGAGTAATTTTCAGCCAGGTGTCCGGATACTTTTGATCACATAGTGTATTTGAAATTACAAAGATAGCAAGGATAAAACAACTTGAGAGACAGCACAGTATAGTTATGATAGCTGTATAGTATGAATGGAGAATGTAGTTGAGAAAAGAGTGAGACTGAATGGTAGCCCGTCCTCTGTGTTATGTAGTCTGTACCCCAGTCAAATAGCAAATGATACCAAAGAAATATTTGGGAGGGGAATTGAAACCGAGGTTGTTGTTGTTGTTGTTGTTGTTGTGGTCTTCAGTCCAGAGACTGGTTTGATGCAGCTCTCCATGCTACTCTATCCTGTGCAAGCTTCTTCATCTCCCAGTACCTACTGCACCCTACAACCTTCTGAATCTGCTTAGTGTATTCATCTCATAGTCTCCCTCTACGATTTTTACCCTCCACGCTGCCCTCCAATGCTAAATTTGTGATCCCTTGATGCCTCAGAATATGCCCTACCAACCTATACCTTCTTCTAGTCAAGTTGTGCCACAAATTTCTCTTCTCTCCAATTCTATTCAATACCTCCTCGTTAGTTATGTGATATACCCAACAACCTTCAGCATTCTTCTGTAGCACCACATTTCGAAAGCTTCTATTCTCTGCTTGTCTAAACTATTTATCATTCACGTTTCACTCCCATACATGACTACACTCCATACAAATACTTTCAGAAACGACTTCCTGACACTTAAATCTATACTCGATGTTAACAAATTTCTCTTCTTCAGAACCGCTTTCCTTGCCATTGCCAGTCTACATTTTTTATCCTCTCTGCTTCGACGATCATCAGTTATTTTGCTTCCCTAATAGCAAAACTCGTTTACTACTTTAAGCGTCTCATTTCCTAATCTAACTCCCGCAGCATCACCCGATTTAATTCGACTACATTCCATTACCCTCGCTTTGCTTTTGTTGATGTTCATCTTATAGTCTCCTTTCAAGACATTGTCCATTCCGTTCAGCTGCTCTTCCAAGTCCTTTGCTGTCTCTGACAGAATTACAATGTCATCGGCGAACCTCAAAGTTTTTATTTCTTCTCCATGGACTTTAATTCCTACTCCGAATTTTTCTTTTGTTTCCATTACTGCTTGCTCAATATACAGATTGAATAACATCGGGGATAGGCTACACCCCTGTCTCACTCCCTTCCCAACCACTGCTTCCCTTTCATGCCCCTCGACTTTTATAACTGCCATCTGGTTTCTGTACAAATTGTAAATAGCCTTTCGCTCCCTGTATTTTACCCCTGCCACCTTCAGAATTTGAAAGAGAGTATTCCAGTCAATATTGTCAAAAGCTTTCTCTAAGTCTACAAATGCTACAAATGTAGGTTTGTCTTTCCTTAATGTATTTTGTAAGATAAGTCGTAGCGTCAGTACTGCCTCACGTGTTCCAGCATTTCTACGGAATCCAAACTGATCATCCCCGAGGTCGGCTTCTGCCAGTTTTTCCATTCGTCTGTAAAGAATTTGTGTTAGTATTTTGTTTGCAGCCGTGGCTTATTTCACATTTGTCAACACCTGCTTTCTTTGGGATTGGGATTATTATATTCTTCTTGAAGTGTGGCGGTATTTCGCCTGTCACATACATCTTGCTCACTAGATGGTAGAGTTTTGTTAGGCCTGGCTCTCCCAAGGCTGTCAGTAGTTCTAATGGAATGTTGTCTACTCCCGGGGCCTTGTTTCGACTTAGGTCTTTCAGTGCTCTATCAAACTCTTCACGCAGTATCATATCTCCTATATCATCTTCCTCTACATTCTCTTCCATTTCTATAATATTGTCCTCAAGAACATCGCCCTTGTATAGACCCTCCATATATTCCTTCCTGAGGTAGAAGTCATTAATATTTGAAGTTTTGCCAGTGACAATGTAATTCTAGCAGAGACAGTGCTATACTCAGTGAGGTACCATGTATTGATGCCACTCCATGATGTATCAAAGATGATAAAGGAGTGGGCTGTTTCCGTCTGACGCCAACAGCAGTCGCCCGGGATCTGGCAGACTCAAGTGTGTCCGTCTGCTGAGCCTCACCACCAGCAGCTCTGCACTACGAGCGTCCTCTGCGTTGCACAACAGGGCGGCCGGAGGCAGGCTCTCGGCCCACTCGCGCTACGACACCTTCGCTCGTGCTTCATCCTTATTGGCATTGCGATAGTTAGTCTCTAATTCTTGCTGTATTATTTGCAATCAGCCTTCGTAAGCTTTGAGAAATACGAGTTAAGTAAGTCTCCTGTTGTTGTGTTACCTTGTTCGCCAATCATTTCTACTCCTGTCCAGCTTTTCTACGACTCTGTAGCCCACCTCTCCTTACCACTGTGTACGAAGTTCTACACCACACTTATGAACATTTTTCTTGTCTGGATTGTAGATCTGGAATTGACGTTGATTCAACATTTTCTCCTCAGTATTGCTTTTACAATTAGAACATCAGCTGATCGGAATGGGCAGTATCTCAAAAAGAGATTATAAGATGAAATCAACAAAAGTAAAACAATGATAATATAATGTCGTTGAAACATATTTAGATCTAGATTAGGAAAGGAAACGAAATGGCGTTGTTGGCCGGGAGGCCCCGTGCGGGGGAGTTCGGCCGCCGTATTGCAAGTCCTTGTTGACGGCACTTCGGCGACTTGCGATTCAACGTTGATGAAGGACACACAGCACCCAGTCATCCCGAGGCAGAGAAGATCCCTGACCCCGCCGGGAATCGAACCCGAGACCCCGTGCGCGGGAAGCGAGAACGCCACCGCAAGACCACGAGCTGCAGACATTAGGAAATGAGACACTGAAACTAAATGACATGTTTTCCTTCTTGGCCAGCAAAACAGCTAACAATGCTGCAGAAAAGAACATGCAAAGCGCAGACCTGTAATAGTCAGAAAAGCGTTTCTGAAATTTGGTGGCACCGAATATAAGTTTAAGGGTTCAAAGCCGTTTATGAAGCCGTATGATTGGTGTACAACCTTTCCCGGAAGTGGACTATAAACGCTAGAGACATGAGCAGAGTAGAACCTTTGAAATGTTGTGCCGCAAAAGGGAGTTCATGATATGATAGATTGGCTTGATAACCATGTCAAGAGTACATGTTGTCTGTTTTGTTCTATGGCCTCGTTTTCTGCAATCGCAGTTATAAAAGTTATTTGTAGGTCAGTACTGAAACGAACCTGTGAGACAAGATATGGGTGGCACCACTTCGTCTGCTTTCGTAGTGCAAGGAGGTGTGTGTGACAAAAACTGCAGGGAGAGACCGATGCTGGACCACAGTAAACAGGCTGAAGCCGATACAGGTGTCAGTAGATGTAGGGAGAAGAAGAGGCCTCTAGGGGACAGTCTAGCGAGGAGACCTGCACCAAGCACAGTAGCAGCCTTAATACTGATAGAGTAAAAACAAAATTAATATTTATTAACTCCAAATATGAAACTTGCTGGCAGATTAAAACTGTGTGCCGGACCGAGACTCGAACTCGGGACATTTGCCTTTCGCGGGCACCATCTGAGCAACCCAAGCACGACTCACGCCCCGTCCTCACAGCTTTACTTCTGCCAGTATCTCGTCTCCTACCTTCCAAACTTTACAGCAGCTCTCCTGCGAACCTTGCAGAACTAGCACTCCTGAAAGAAAGGATATTGCGCAGACATGTCTTAGCCACAGCCTGGGGGATGTTTCCAGAATGAGATTTTCACTCTGCAGCAGAGTATGCGCTGATATGAAACTTCCTGGCAGATTAAGCTGTGAGGACGGGGCGTGAGTCGTGCGAGGGTAGTTCAGTTGGTAGAACACTTGCCCGCGAAAGGCAAAGGTCCCGAGTTCGAGTTTCGGGCTGGCACACAGTTTTAATCTGCCAGGAAGTTTCGTATCAGCGCACACTCTGCTGCAGAGTGAAAATCACATTCTGGTAACTCCAAATATTTTTCCTATTTTCAACTGTTCTCCCTCCAGTATTGTCAATGATTTGTGATCCTTGTACTATTGTAACCTAAATATCTGAAAATCAGCCATGAAGTGACGCACTATTAATAATTTGTTTTGAAGTATAAATGTTTTATTAGTGCAATTTCATATATGCCGTCGAATTTAAAGTAGGATTTTTCAATCAACTGGAAAAGGGGTAGGAAGACACAGAACATACGTGAAGATTTTTTAAATTTCAATATGAAACATTCACAATCATAAACGACAATGTAATATTATGAAGTATTTATAGGCCACTACCGTTAGACCAGTTTTTCCGATTGTAAACGTAATTTCATTTAAGGGAGAGTAAATTTACTCAATACACGGAAGTGACAAAGAAATGGAATAGGCATGCGTATTCAAATACAGAGATATGCAAACAGGCAGAATACGGCGCTGCTGTCGGCAACGCCTATATAATACAACAAGCGTCTGACGCAGTTGATAGATCGCTTACTGTTGCTACAATGGCAAGCTATCAAGATTTGAATGTGTCTGAACGTGGTGTTATAGTCGACGCACAGTATCTCCGAGGTAGCGATGAAGTGCAAATTTTCCCCTACGCCTATTTCACGACTGTACAATGAATATCAAGAATCCGGTAAAACATCGAATCTCCGACACTGCTGCGGCCAGAGAAAGATCCTGCAAGAATGGGACCAACGACTAGTGAAGAGAATCGTTCAACGTGACAGAAGTGCAACCTTTCTGCAAATTGTCGCCAATTTCAATACAGGGCCATCAACAAGTGTCAGCGTGCGAACCATACAACTTACACTCCTGGAAATGGAAAAAAGAACACATTGACACCGGTGTGTCAGACCCACCATACTTGCTCCGGACACTGCGAGAGGGCTGTACAAGCAATGATCACACGCACGGCACAGCGGACACACCAGGAACCGCGGTGTTGGCCGTCGAATGGCGCTAGCTACGCAGCATTTGTGCACCGCCGCCGTCAGTGTCAGCCAGTTTGCCGTGGCATACGGAGCTCCATCGCAGTCTTTAACACTGGTAGCATGCCGCGACAGCGTGCACGTGAACCGTATGTGCAGTTGACGGACTTTGAGCGAGGGCGTATAGTGGGCATGCGGGAGGCCGGGTGGACGTACCGCCGAATTGCTCAACACGTGGGGCGTGAGGTCTCCACAGTACATCGATGTTGTCGCCAGTGGTCGGCGGAAGGTGCACGTGCCCGTCGACCAGGGACCGGACCGCAGCGACGCACGGATGCACGCCAAGACCGTAGGATCCTACGCAGTGCCGTAGGGGACCGCACCGCCACTTCCCAGCAAATTAGGGACACTGTTGCTCCTGGGGTATCGGCGAGGACCATTCGCAACCGTCTCCATGAAGCTGGGCTACGGTCCCGCACACCGTTAGGCCGTCTTCCGCTCACGCCCCAACATCGTGCAGCCCGCCTCCAGTGGTGTCGCGACAGGCGTGAATGGAGGGACGAATGGAGACGTGTCGTCTTCAGCGATGAGAGTCGCTCCGCCTTGGTGCCAATGATGGTCGTATGCGTGTTTGGCGCCGTGCAGGTGAGCGCCACAATCAGGACTGCATACGACCGAGGCACACAGAGCCAACACCCGGCATCATGGTGTGGGGAGCGATCTCCTACACTGGCCGTACACCACTGGTGATCGTCGAGGGGACACTGAATAGTGCACGGTACATCCAAACCGTCGTCGAACCCATCGTTCTACCATTCCTAGACCGGCAAGGGAACTTGCTGTTCCAACAGGACAATGCACGTCCGCATGTATCCCGTGCCACCCAATGTGCTCTAGAAGGTGTAAGTCAACTACCCTGGCCAGCAAGATCTCCGGATCTGTCCCCCATTGAGCATGTTTGGGACTGGATGAAGCGTCGTCTCACGCGGTCTGCACGTCCAGCACGAACGCTGGTCCAACTGAGGCGCCAGGTGGAAATGGCATGGCAAGCCGTTCCACAGGACTACATCCAGCATCTCTACGATCGTCTCCATGGGAGAATAGCAGCCTGCATTGCTGCGAAAGGTGGATATACACTGTACTAGTGCCGACATTGTGCATGCTCTGTTTCCTGTGTCTATGTGCCCGTGGTTCTGTCAGTGTGATCATGTGATGTATCTGACCCCAGGAATGTGTCAATAAAGTTTCCCCTTCCTGGGACAATGAATTCACGGTGTTCTTATTTCAATTTCCAGGAGTGTAGTTCAAAAATGGTTCAAATGGCTCTGAACACTATGGGACTTAATTTCTGCGGACATCAGTCCCCTAGAACTTAGAACTACTTAAACCTAACAAACCTAAGGACATCACACACATCCATGCCCGAGGCAGGATTCGAACGTGACGACCGTAGCGGTCGCGTGGTTCCAGACTGTACCGCCTAGAACAGCTCGGACGGCGTACAGCATAGTCGATATGGGCTTTCGCAGCCGGAGGACCACTGTTGTACTCAAGATGACTGCACGACACAAAGCTTTACTTCTCGCCTGGGACCGTCAACACCGACATTGGGCTGTTGATGACTGGAAACATGTTGCCTGCTCGGAAGATCCTTGTTTAAAACTGTATCGAGCGGATGGAGGTGTAGAGGTATGGAATCCAATGACCCTGCATATCAACAGAGGACTGTTCAAGCTGGTAGAGGCTCTGTAATGGTGTGGGGCGTGTGCAGTTGCGTGACATGGGACTTCTGATACGCTTAGATACGACTCTCAAGGCGACACGTACGTAAGTATCCTGTCCGATCATCTGCATCGATTCATGTTCATTGTGTATTCCAACGGACTTGGGCAATTTCAGCGGAACGATGCGACACCCCAAACATCCAGAATTGGTACAGAATGATTGCAGGAACACTCTTCTGAGTTTAAGCACTTCCGCTGGCCACCAAACTCCCCAGACATGAACATTACTGAGCGTATCTGGGATGCCTTGCAACGTGCTGTTCAGAAGAGATCTCTACCCCTGCAGGATTCATGGTGTGAGTTCCCTCCAGCACTAATTCAGACATTAGTCGAATCCATGCCACGCCGTTTTGCGGTGCTTCTGCGTGCTCGCGGTGACCCTACACGATATTTAGGTAGGTGTATCAGGTTCCTTGCCTCTTCAGTTTATTATGTTGTATGGAAACACCGATCTTAACGTTGACCTATAATTGAAACTGAATTAGGATAAAGAGCTGTTGTCATATACATCATTGCTGTCTTACACCACTGTTCAATATGGTTTGTTTGTTAATGTTTGTAAAAAGTGCGCTGTAAGTGGAACGCTGGTGACGGTATGGGATATTTTGTAGTGACCTGCCAGCACAACATTTCTCATCTTGTACATTCGATCAAGAAGTTTACTTTGAAACGAGTTTGTAATTATTGTAAAAGAGGCTTATGGAAACGGGTGTGTGACGTTCCGCTCCGACAATTAAAGTATTCCGCTTGAGGACTAATAAAAACAGAAATTTGAACATAAAATTAATTACTCGTCCCACGAATTACAAAGAAATCAATTCCCAACCATGAGACTGCGAGTTTTAAAATATCCTTTAACGTCTCCTAACAACAGTTCTGAAATGCTGCTGTATCGGAACTGTGTGATCAGCAACATGCTAAAATATTTCAAAAAGCAATACTGCGATCCATGCAGAGAGCAACGCATGGACTAATTGCGATAATTACTGCCATACCTAGAAACTGAATGATCTGGAGAGATTTGGTCAACTAACTTTAAACGATGTAAATGAAAATGAAAGAAACTAATAAAAATTTTACTTCTCTCTATTCAGAAAATTGTTGATTTAAATGCTTACAAGCTTTACACAGACTTATAATTATTCCACAATGTGTATACACAATAAACACGTTTCTGGGCACAATAAACAAACGAATATTATTCTGAGTGTATGCATTCACAAATCTGACAAAATCCCTCCAGTGGGCATGCAGCCAACAACTACACTCCTGGAAATTAAAATAAGAACACCGTGAATTCATTGTCCCAGGAAGGGTAAACTTTATTGACACATTCCTGGGGTCAGATACATCACATGATCACACTGACAGAACCACAGGCACATAGACACAGGAAACAGAGCATGCACAATGTCGGCACTAGTACAGTGTATATCCACCTTTCGCAGCAATGCAGGCTGCTATTCTCCCATGGAGACGATCGTAGAAATGCTGGATGTAGTCCTGTGGAACGGCTTGCCATGCCATTTCCACCTGGCGCCTCAGTTGGACCAGCGTTCGTGCTGGACGTGCAGACCGCGTGAGACGACGCTTCATCCAGTCCCAAACATGCTCAATGGGGGACAGATCCGGAGATCTTGCTGGCCAGGGTAGTTGACTTACACCTTCTAGAGCACGTTGGGTGGCACGGGATACATGCGGACGTGCATTGTCCTGTTGGAACAGCAAGTTCCCTTGCCGGTCTAGGAATGGTAGAAAGATGGGTTCGACGACGGTTTGGATGTACCGTGCACTATTCAGTGTCCCCTCGACGATCACCAGTGGTGTACGGCCAGTGTAGGAGATCGCTCCCCACACCATGATGCCGGGTGTTGGCCCTGTGTGCCTCGGTCGTATGCAGTCCTGATTGTGGCGCTCACCTGCACGGCGCCAAACACGCATACGACCATCATTGGCACCAAGGCGGAGCGACTCTCATCGCTGAAGACGACACGTCTCCATTCGTCCCTCCATTCACGCCTGTCGCGACACCACTGGAGGCGGGCTGCACGATGTTGGGGCGTGAGCGGAAGACGGCCTAACGGTGTGCGGGACCGTAGCCCAGCTTCATGGAGACGGTTGCGAATGGTCCTCGCCGATACCCCAGGAGCAACAGTGTCCCTAATTTGCTGGGAAGTGGCGGTGCGGTCCCCTACGGCACTGCGTAGGATCCTACGGTCTTGGCGTGCATCCGTGCGTCGCTGCGGTCCGGTGCCAGGTCGACGGGCACGTGCACCTTCCGCCGACCACTGGCGACAACATCGATGTACTGTGGAGACCTCACGCCCCACGTGTTGAGCAATTCGGCGGTACGTCCACCCGGCCTCCCGCATGCCCACTATACGCCCTCGCTCAAAGTCCGTCAACTGCACATACGGTTCACGTGCACGCTGTCGCGGCATGCTACCAGTGTTAAAGACTGCGATGGAGCTCCGTATGCCACGGCAAACTGGCTGACACTGACGGCGGCGGTGCACAAATGCTGCGCAGCTAGCGCCATTCGACGGCCAACACCGCGGTTCCTGGTGTGTCCGCTGTGCCGTGCGTGTGATCATTGCTTGTACAGCCCTCTCGCAGTGTCCGGAGCAAGTATGGTGGGTCTGACACACCGGTGTCAATGTGTTCTTTTTTCCATTTCCAGGAGTGTATGTGCAGCGAAGTGGCAAATTACCAAAATATCCTCAATTGATACCAAAGTCTCCTCCGGCACCAGTAGTACGATCACGACAGATTGCGACCTATAATGTCGCGCTGCTTCTCTCTACCGCAGGCTGTGTCCGACCACTTCCGTCTCCTCTCAACAACTGCTCGCTCGCTACTACTCGCGATAATAATACCCCAGATTCAGAGTTCGTGTATGCACACAGCAGTATCATAGACGTGCAAATTTGAACTTCACTGATGTCATGAAACCCCTAGGACATTCGTTGACAGCCCTTGCAAAAAGGGATTTTACATATACATTTGCCTATTTTCGGTAGGCAGGTTTCTTTTACAGCTTTTCGCGGTCGACGGGGTAGTCATTAGCAAGTCCTAATAGCAATTTCAATATAATTGCGTAGGCTTCCGCGGCCAAAGTCAGTCGACATAATAGTTTTCTGAGTTTGGTACCGCGCCATAATGCAAAAACTACTGCTGCTGGAGATAAAACAGCAGCAAATTTCTCATTCGATGGTGGCCACCAATCATCGTACATAACACAAGAGCCAATAGACAACAGAGGTCACGTTCTCCCTCCACCGCAATAACCTATTACAATAAAATTCCCACTCCTTCCTCCTGAAGTGCCCAATGAAACTAACTACCTTTTAAAATTATAACGTAATGGCATGCCCAGTGAACACTAACAACAAAATATAAAGGACACTGCATAGCTAGAGCGCACGATTAGACCCAGAAGAAGGCCGCTGCGATCGTGGCCGAAACGTTGGTTTTTCACCAGCAGCAGTAGTTTTTACATTGTGACGCGGTACCAAACCCAGAAAACTTTTATGTCGAGCAATTACAATGTTTACAAAAACTGAAAATATCGAAAAATAGCGAACTAAATTGGTAATGGGGAGATATTAAGATCTCATCTATCAGAGCAGTGGAACACGAAGCGTATATAAATATTACGGACTAATGTTAGCAGTCACCATCATACAGTTGTCAATCGCTTAGCGTGACTGGTACCTGGATTTTGTCTTCAATGTAGAGAGGAAATCTACGATGTCTCACAGCTTTGAATAGCACGTACAGCAGACCATAGACTGCGCAAACCATCGTTTTATTCTCGTTCACACACAGACAGATACACATTAACACACGATGCGTTCAAGATTTTGAATAGGGAAACGTCAGTCAACAACAAAATAAAAACATTTCCACTCCTCCGGTTCCCACCAACGTGTTTGCGGTTTCTCTTGCTTGTGGGACTGCTAATCCCGACTGAATATTCGTAACTGGCACTCCACTTGCGCATTTCATTGCCTACTGGCATTTAGTTTCAAGAGAACCGATTGTTCTACGGCAGTTTATCATATACATTTACGTAGGAGTCAAATGCGGAAAAGAAGAATGGAAAAAATGTCATTTAGAGTCTAGGTAGAAGCACACTTAAGACGCAACACCAGCCACTCATGCAAAGAATATCTAAAAATAAAGATCGTCTATTTACATTGAAGAGCCAAGGAAATTGGTATAGGTTCAAATGGTTCAAATGGCTCTGAGCACTACGGGACTTAACATCTGAGGTCATCAGTCCCCGAGAACTTAGAACTACTTAAACCTAGCTAACCTAAGGGCATCACACACATCCATGTTCGAGGTAGGATTCGATCCTGCGACCGTAGCGGTCGCGCTGTTCCAGACTGAAGGGCCTAGAACCGCTCGGTCACATAAGCCGGCAATTGGTACAGGCATGCGTATTGAAATATAGAGCTATGTAAACAGGCTGAATACGGCGCTGCGTCAGCAACACCTATGTAAGACAACTGTCTCGTGAATACATGAATGACGTATGTCAGCAGGGGACTGTTCAAGCTGGTGGAGGCTCTGTAACGGAGAGGGTTCAAATGGTTCAAATGGCTCTGAGCACTATGGGACACAACCGCTGTGGTCATAAGTCCCCTAGAACTGAGAACTACTTAAACCCAACTACCTAAGGACATCACACACATCCATGCCCGAGGCAGGATGCGAACCTGCGACCGTAGCGGTCGTGCGGTTCCAGACTGTAGCACCTTTAACCGCTCGGCCGCTCCGGCCGGCAATGGAGAGGGGCGTGTGCAGTTGGAGTGATATGGGATCCCTGATAGGTCTAGATACGACTCTGACAGTTGGCACGTACGTAAGCATCGTGTCTGGTCACCTGCATCGATTTATGTCCATTGTGCACTCCGACCGAGTTGGGTAATTCCAGCAGGACAATGCACACCGCACACGTTCAGAAATGCTAAAGATTGGCTCTGGGAACACTCTTTTATGTTTAAACATTTCCATTGGCCATCAGACTCCCCAGAGACGAACATTATTGATCATATCTGTGATGCCTTGCACCGTGCTGTTCAGAAGAGATCTCTACCCTCTCATACTGTTATGGATGTGTGGACAGCCCTGCAGGATTCATGGCATCAGTTCCCACCAGCACTACTTCAGACATTAGTCGTGTCGGTGCCATGTCGTAATGCGCCACTTCTGCGTGCGCGCGGGGGCCCTACACGATATTATGGAGGGGTGCCAGTTTCTCTGGCTCTGCAGGGTGTTTATTCATTTGGTAACAATTTATTCTATGTCGTATGTAAACACGTAAACGTAACCACCTCTCACATATTAGGTCTTTGGTGTGTTGCGACTGGCCCACTGCTGCCCACAAGTCATTACGAGGAGCCAATCTGCAATCACGAAACACGTGATAAGCATGTCGTCATTATCCCCTGCAGCTGTTACTGCCAGTAGATGAATCCGGATGACACTGCTGCTTCTTTGCTGAAAATGTTCCTCGTTTGCTCTCACGACGCTGAGTGGACTGCATTCCAGGTCCCCCTTGTCATAAATATTCGACGCAGTACCAGGGATCGTCTACATCTAAAAACCACATTAAAGGCACCGATATCTTGGAGTTGCTGTCTGTCGTCTGTATACACTGAAACTAATGCTTGAACACTGCAATTGGCACTGGAGAGTTGCTTGTCACTACTTGTGTTCAGTGCTAAGAAAATCAGTCACTTATACAGTGAAGTGGTCAAGTGATACCGCACCGGACTCATTCGGTGTGACGGCGGCCCAAATCCGGTACTGCCATCCATCTACATCTACAATTTACTTCCATATCTTCACTCTGCAAACCACTGTGAAATGTATGACACAGGAGACTTACCACAAAACCAGTTATTAGACCTTTTTCCGTTACATTCAAGTACCGTGCACCGCAAGAACGATTGCTTAAACGTCTCTGTGTCTCTGTTATTACTCCTGACTTGTCTGGAGTTGTGCAATGATCCTTGATTCACCACATGAGGTTTGTTATGAAAGTCTTCTGAGAAGAGGTCCTTGGCGAAAGCAGCAGAAGTCGGAGCTCCTCGTTATAGTCAAGCATTTAGTACAAATAGCATTTCTGTCGCGGGTAGCAGGCACGCATGTTAGATGATGACCACTTGAGTTTCTCAAGTAGAAAACACCTTCACTTGTCCCATTGCCGTTAATTCCGAGCTGACAGTTGTATGCACAAAATTTTCTAGGCATATCGATGGGTTTTCATCTTGCATACTTTTTTATGGCGTTTCTAGCTGTTGGTGCCTCTTTTCGTCCAATGTTCGCGACACGTTGTTCCCACAGTCATTTTAAATCACTGTAGGAAAGAGGTTTTAGGTACCTTTCTCTGATACGGCATGCATGTAGTAGCTGTGCCTTGTTTAGCCAGTACGTTATACTGTTCGTTGTCCTGTTGACGCCTGCGGTCCAGATTAGTAAATCGGAGTAGCTTCGTTGTGGACAGATATGGTGCGGTTTTTGTGGTGCGTGGAGTGTTGTGGTCAGGTGAAACTAGTTTGGTATGATAGTAGTTTCGCCTGACCTCATAACTCTAACGGTGGTTTCTTTGATTGCTCTGGGAGGAGCGTCACCAAATTACAGTGGTGCCAAAAATTGAAGCAACAAACTGCTATTTCTCCATCCTGTGTGTAATTTACGATACAATCATACTAAATACCAACAGATATCTGTCCGATCGTGTTCTCCATGGAAGATGGCATTTCGGTCAACTAAAAACCACAGTAACGATGACGTCAGGGCATCTGTTAGACTTAGTAGTATTTGTTGGGTAGTCCCACATCCACAGCTGCTGTGTACACTGTCACAGACAGTGAAGAGATGCCTACCAGGCTCTCTGCGGCGGAGGACCATAGGAAGAATGGAAGCATGACAGTCGAAAACTCATGTGGCCCAATGGCTTAACGTGTATCGTTCTGTTGTTTCTCGGGTATGGTGACAGTTTATAGAGACCGGAACTGTGTCACGACTACTTGTGACATGAGACCGGCGGAGGTTCGAGTCCTCCCTCGGGCATGGGTGTGTGTGTGTTTGTCCTTAGGATAATTTAGGTTAAGTAATGTGTAAGCTTAGGGACTTAGCAGTTAAGTCCCATAAAATTTCACACACATTTGAACATTTTTGTGACATCACAAAGAGGACAAAATTATTAGGCCATAAGAGCACGACGGTACCGCCTTAGTCCTGCACTGTAACTGGCAGCTGACCTCTCATCATCCGCTGGACGTGTTGCAGCGATACAAACGGTGTAGAGAAGACTTCGACAGACTGGCCTTTATTGTCGGAGACCAGCTGACTCTGCCGCGTCTTCGCTAAACGGAACGTCTAGAGAGGAGTCGTCAACATGCCACCTGGACAGTTGAATAGTGGGCTAGTGTTATTTTCACAGATGAGTCCTGATTTGGTGTGGAGACTGATTCTCGACGGAGTCGCATTTGGAGGGAACGTGCAATACGATTTCGGGACCAAAACATTGTGGAAAGAGACCGATATCACGGAGGATCCCTAATGGTGTGGGCGGGGTTTATGTTGATCTCTCAAATATATCTCCGTGAAGTTGTACTGGTGAATTGTAAAGGTTAAACTGCCGCCAGGTATCGTGACAAGGTCTTGGGACCTCATGTACAGTTGTTGCAAAGTGCAGCGCGCCCAGACTTCGTACTGAGTGGTTGATGTTTACATGGAAACGGGAGATACTGCATGCACGGCGTGGTCTGTCCGCTCTGCCGATTTGAACCCTATAGAGCATGTTTCGGATGCTCTAGGGAGACGGCTTGCATGACGTCAGCGTTCACCAATCACTCTGCAAGACTTACGAGCAGCTCTGCAGCAATAACGGGCGTTATTGCCTCAACATGACATCGATGTTATTCACAGCACGCTCCGTCGTTCTCAGGCCTGTATTGCTCCAGGGATGGTCACACCCCATAGTGAGCGCGTTAACCAGTCGTCGGAACGTGTGTGTAAATCTGTTAAGCTTGAAAAACCGAAGAATATCTTCGTCTACTGTTATGCATGTTCCATTTGTTAACGTTCAGTATTCTTTACAATGCATGTACTTTTCTGCCACCTGTTTATACTGTTTTGTGCCAAAATCAACGCAATCTTGCAAAATTTCCGTTTGTTGCTTTAATTTGGGACACCAGTGTGCAAGACCTGAAATATTAGTTGATTTTGTTACATAAATGACTGCAGCATTTACTTAACTTTGACACACTTCAGTACCACTTGTTTGAGAATTTACTACTGTTACTGACTGTGGAAGCATCATATGATGTGCAGCTTAATAAACTGTTCTCTTGAGGTACGATGTTCTATCATTACTAAAGCACAAATTTATCACAAACTTTACCAACGCGGTGGTCCCACGCTCCAAGTGCTTCAAATGAGGTCATGGAGTGGGCAGAGTTTTCACACGCTCTCATTACACTGACTTCAACCCGAGGGCACCGCCACACTGGGAAGGAGGTGTGCTCTTGGTTGTTGCGAATTGCAGCAAACCCTCGCTAACATCCGTGGTATCGATTCGCGTTGCCGGCTTTGGTGTGGCACCGCTATCTCTGGACGACATCGACCGGTGCAGTGAGATCGGAAGACTAGGCTGTGGACTTGTCAAAGGATCGCTAGTGTCAGTGGCTTGTAGTGAAGTGCGGAGACCACGGGAAATGTGTTCAGTGTGTTTAGCTCCTGCGGAGCCTCGAGCCCTCATCCAGCCAGCGTGACGCTCGTGTGTGTGTGTGTGTGTCACATGCTGCGTGCAGCAGTCTGTCTGTCACCTCACCCAGTGGCCGCGGCCGGTCGGTCCCAGAACCGGCCGGTGCGTCGCGCCCGGCTGTGACGTCACCACGAGTGACGGCGTCTGCGCACGCGACGCTGGTCTGCCGCCCCCCGCCGACCTCGTAAATGTCCTAAATTTAAGTCCCGGCCTTCCTAAAGGACCCTGGGCGACGCGACGCACTGCTATTCTCTGCCGCTATTAACACTAGGCTTCGAACCCGCCCCCACCCGCCACGTACGTCTCGTATTTCGGTTTCCTCCTCGGTGCAGCGATGGTACTTGCCCCTCTTTTGGCCAAGGCTGACTCCTGTGTGGCAGCTGAACTGCGTTGCTCCACACGATAAAGGCGTTCCTTCTTCCAGCTGGTTTGCAATACTGTTGATGAAAACGTTCCGGTATCTTGTGAAGACTAGTTAGTTTTTCGACCTTGAAACCAGATTCGTGCGGTACATGTCCCATGTGCTTCCCGTTTTGTATGGATGATGATGATTTGTGGGGCAGGGCGCTTAACAGCAAGGTCATCAGCGCCCTTGCATTTATGATATACCTATGAACGCTGTGAAAATCTATGGAAAATCGTTAATAAAACGGAAAACCTAGTTTCATCGAATTACAAGAATCGTAAGGCAATTCCAATAAGATGCGCTTCAAAAAATGGTTCAAATGGCTCTGAGCACTATGGGACTTAGAACTACTTAAACCTAACTAACCCAAGGAGATAACGCACATCCATGCCCGAGGCAGGATTCGAACCTGCGACCGTAGCGTTTGCGCGGTTCCAGATTATAGCGCCTAGAACCGCTCGGCCACCCCGGCCGGCAGGATGAGCTTCAGAAAAGCCCGTAACAAAATCCCAAAGAGACACTGCAGAATAACTACATAAAATCCTAGATAAAAGACACATTTAGGAAAGGGGCAAGTAACCACAGCTGGATGACTTGTACAAATAATAAGTGCCTCAGCCACTCTGTGACTATAATCCGTTCATCA
Organism: Schistocerca serialis cubense; assembly: GCF_023864345.2. Classification (NCBI taxonomy): domain Eukaryota; kingdom Metazoa; phylum Arthropoda; class Insecta; order Orthoptera; family Acrididae; genus Schistocerca; species Schistocerca serialis. The sequence continues at coordinate 157,792,810 of NC_064643.1, forward strand.
TAAGAATAAGCCTGAAGTAAACATTGCACTATGAAAACTTCCGCGTTTGCTGGAAACTCATTGGATTTCCGTTTCACATAGGACTGCAGCCAAGCTGTCTCGACTACTGTCAAGTACGACAATAAGCGTACGTTTTGAGCCACATCGACTTAGCGATAATAAGGGACAACATCTTTACCGTCGCATTTAACTTGGACAGCACTGGAAGGTCAGCTGGTCCAGTCAAGACCACCTACAATAAATTTTGTGGTGGTCTTGGTACTGCTAGCCTGCAGTGACGTGGCCAGCTGCAGTTCGTACGTAAAAATACACGAGCACAGGAGCAATACAGCTTCGAATGTCATTTAATTTTTAAGCAGAAAGGAATAATACACTGAAAATCTCCCACAATACTCTCCTTAGACGACTGGACGAAAACTGCAACACGGTATCGTTTTTAGCTAACGTACTATTGTAATTAAAAACAAGAATGATGAAAATTCCTGACTTAACCACAGGGTAATTTTTCTGCATAAGCTGTGAGTAGTGCAAGAGAGTATTGAAGGATTTCATTGTGTAGTTAAATATTGAAGCCACTGAAGGTATTACTTACAGTAAGTCGTCTGGTAATCTCTTAGTTCCTTCCTTATCCGAATCCATGAAATACATTTCAGTTCTGGAAGTGTCACCTGCTACGCTGGTAACGAGCCTATCAACAACAGAATCCACGAAGCCAACCAGGTGCAGCACTTTCTCTTCTTCTTTTATGACGAGCCGTTGTATATTCCGCCAACGTTCGGCAGTGGCGTGTGAAAAAGCTGCGTGCATTTTGTTCCAGTACGTCTGGCGGCTTTAACAGTCTTGTTACTTCTCGGGCCAAATCCAGCACCTTGGCTCCAGATCAGTTCTGTTGGGTTAATATTGTAGAGATACAGTAGCAAATGTAAAAATGCACCATTTGTATGATGTGCTCGATGCTGTGAAAATGATTGTTTTTCATGTTTCCACAATACTTATCTACCTCTGTGGTATAAAACGATGGACATAGTCCCAATAAAGAGTATTTGGTTTTTCATTTTTGCCTTCAGAAATTAAATTGTTGTGTTTTCTTAATTTATACAACTTTTATGAACAGTATTTCATAAAAAAACGATAATTAAGAATTTGTATTTGATATGGGAACTGGAATTTCGCGTCCAATATATAATTAGAAACAAGAAGACGTGCATTATTCATAAAAAGTGATGATGAATTTTGTAGTTACGAGATATAGGTTTTTCCAATTGAATGAGAAAAAAAATGATACTGGGGACATCTGTACCAACGCACTAAAAACCGCAAATCTTTCACATTTACTTATGCTACCAACTGCACCACACGTTCAATCTGGCTTCGTTTATCAACTGAATTATATACACACTGGGAAAACTTCAAAGCCGATTATCTCCAGAAGTTTATGAAAAACGTTAAGAACAGCTTATTTCTCAGCACTTTTTAACTCAGTTCCAGTATGAATATGTTTCACTACGGAACAGGAAGCAGCCTCAGTCATTTTCATACTGAGCATTAACTGGACGACAATCAGAACACAACGCTGCAGAGGCTTGACTGTACACCATTTTTGAAATAAAAACTACGTAGCTAAAGCGTGTTTGAGAAAAACTTTGATGGCTGTTAATACATTTGAATATTTTAACGTTTCATTTAACGTAACTTAATAATAATATATCTAATACATAAGTAGGACCTACTTCCAAGAGCGTAACAACACCAGTGTACATGTGCTACGGCTACTGAACAGTTATTGCGTTTGTGTTTGTTTACATTTGGTTTATTGTTATGATAAACGGATTATAGTTAAGATCTCACGCTCAGTATTTCGGGAACAAGGCTGAGCCCCTGAGGAGAGTTTTGAAACAGACCAACTGTCTTTTTCACAGATGTAAGGTATGTGGCCATTTACATGTGATACATGTGTGACTTGCACGCATCAGATTCGTGACGGACAAAACAATTTCGTGTGTATAACCTCATCAGATGAAACATTATATACATCTTTCAGAAATCACAATGGTCGCTTCGGAGCGCCGCAGATGGTGTAAACCTGAGGCTGAGCAGTCATAAGATCCTCCATTGCTGACGTAAGACAAGGCGATGAAGTGGTGCATATATACCAACGGGTTGTACAGAATCAGAGAGGTGAGATCTATCGACTTGGAGAAGTGACAGAAGTCTTTATAGGTGCACATGATCAGATTGTCAGCGAAGTTGCCCGATCGTTCGTGTATCAACAATGACTGCCCGACGTGTCTTTAATGAATGGTGCACCACTCGGAGACATGTAACTCGACGTGAGAATACTGGCCGTCATAATGAGTCATCCCCAGCAAACGTCACGCTGGTACGGCCTAACACCGCCCCTAGGCTCGGTTATGTCCTCAGTTCTGTGAGGGAGGGAGTCCACAACTTCCTTCACGTATGTCCTGCACTCACATTTAGATACTAACCGACAGGGATCGCATGCGAGTGTCACACCTTATGAGTAAGAGTCGGCTTTATAGCCGACAGGACCTCCTACGGGTCTTCAAACGAACGCTACGAACGAATCTATGTATAATACACAGGTGAGCAGGTACTTCGCAACAAAACCAATGTCACTCAGCGGCACATAAATTTTCACTTCAGTGGACCAAACAACACATTAACAGGACAGTGACAGAAAGAAGTAGTGTTGTGGTAACCGAAAAGTTACGATTTTGCATCTTTTAACATGATATAAAGCGTCGACATTTCAATCAACATCCCCGTAATTTCGTGACTCTGCGGGTTGTAACCATCAGCTGAAAGTGTCAATGAAACTTGTGGATTTGTTTCCTCAGCGTACTGAGACCTTTATCACAACTAGAAGAGGGCTATATGGTATTAACGTCTTGTATCGCACGGTTGACTACATTGTTATGCAGTGCACTTATATGATTAATAGTTTTCTTTGTTACAAATATAAGCCCTACCTAAGACTAATTTATCACTTGGAAATGACATGGCATCAAGGTTATCACTTGGAAATTACCAAAGGCTCAAGTGTAACATCGGCTGACATGAAGAGGAGATGGATTAATCCTCTACTAGGCTTTTTAGAGGCCCTTGAAGCCAGCAGATATAAAGCAACAGAACTACGCTAATTACAATATTTAATTAGCAACAGGTGACACACCCTACATATTTTATAATTTAAATAGTGAAAACACTTCAGAAAATTCCTTCATGCATCCAGGACACTCGTTGCGGCTTGAGAACAATAGCATACTGGTTCAAAGAAACATCACCTGTAACGTCTCGTTCAGCATCCTTAATGTTCATTAATTCTTTATGAATGCGAGTATTAATGGTACGGTGGCTCTTTTTGTGCTGCACTGTCTGCCCCGAACTTGAGAAGTCATGCCATCATACGTATGAGTAATGACATCGATAATCTTCAACTAATGGTGTCATCAGAGACATCATTTTCCTTATCACTGGGAGGCCATGCCCCTCCTTATTTCCATTCAATCATAAAGCAGTATTAAAAAGATCAAACACATGGCAGAATTATTCCAAGTTAGTAGAACATTAAAAGCCCCCTCCCTCCCCCTATCTCCAACCAATCACAGGGGAGTACCTCTTATCTCCAGCCAATCATAGCTCACTATTAACCATACAAGATGATGGAAACAACCCGATTGCCCTTATTGCCTATGCCTCCTCTCCCCTTCCTATCTCAAGCCAATCAATTTCAGTGTTAAAATGATGTAAAAATGGTGTCAAATTTCGTTATTTCCGGCGTACACTTCTCCTCCCACCTCCTCTTTCCAAGGAATCAGAGCGTAGTATTAGAATGGTGTCAAATTATATTTTTTTCTGACATGAGCGTCACGTTACGCCTCCTCCAACCAGTCAGAGAACAGTACTGAAAAATGGTACCAGATGTGCTGTAAAAATTACTGAACATCAGGTTGAAAGTCTCATTATTTCCTTGAAAGTCGAAGATGCACGTTATTAACGGAGTTGTTATATTATTTACTTACAAATAGACGCCATTCACGTTTTATTAAAGTGATGATAATATCAAACTCACGCACTTTCTCCCATAATACAGAAATGACTTAGAGATCGAATAAATCCATAATATACATACATATCTATTTTATCTGTTTGTTATGTCAAATACCTCGACCTCTAGTCCTCATTTCTCTCCTGTCTCTCCCTCCCTGCCTCCCTCCCCACCTCTATCTCTCCCTCCCTCTTCCCCACCCCTCTCTCTCTCTTTCTCTCTCACTCTCTCTCTCTCTCTCTCCCTCCTAATACATACAAACATATCTATTTATTATGTCAAATACCTCGATCTCTAGTCCTCATTTCTCTCTCTGTATAACTCTTTCTCTCTTCCTCCCTGTCTCCCTCCCCCTCTATGTGTCCCTCCCTCACCCCTCCCTCCCTCTCTCTCTCTGTGATTCCGTTTCTCACAGCATTTGGCAGTACACTGCAACGTTTTTGTGCGTCATGTTCATAAGAAAATATAAAAACTCCCATGTCTCAAGCCTTTCGTCACTCGTTCACAGACACATGGAGGATACCTGTACACGCCATCCAAGCTCTGTTTGACTCAATGCCCAGGCGTATTAAGGCCGTTATTACGGACAGAGATGGTTGTTCTGCGTACTGATTTCTCAGGACCTATGCACCCAAATTGAGTGAAAATGTAATCACATATCAGTTCTAGTATAATATACATGTCCAATGAATACCCGTTTATCATCTGCATTTCTTCTTGGTGTAGCAATTTTAATGGGCAGTAGTGTACCTTCCTCTATGTTACAAATCCTGTCGTTGGATATTTCACTGTTTCTATTCTGTTTTGTTTTGCACATTTAGTACACATTCTTCCTCTTTCCATGCTTGACCTGTGTTTAGTATTTGACGGGCGGTCCACTGGACCCTCTTACAACTAAATCAAAGGATGGTGCGGTGGGGAGTTTCCCTTGTGAGATGACGAGCGTTAAGCGTCCGTCGGGTGTTCACGGTCCTGCTATCGTAACTGGTAATCGAGTCCGACAGTACGTGACAATGTCTATGTAAGCTCTTTTATCTGTTTATTTATTTATTCAGAAGTGAAGAGCTCTGGTGAACGTAGCTAATGAGGCGCTCGTGAAAATTTGCCGATTAATGTCAGAGGCCCTCCTCAGACAGAGGTGACACCGCGGTGTCTGCAGATTTTACGAAGGTAATAGTGACCCTGAGACGCTGGGATATTCTAGAAACCTTGGCCTGCGTCCTTCAGGGGGTGATCGTAGCCCAGGGCACGAGAACCAACATCAATAGACGGACTGTTGACGTGGAGCGAGGGCCGTGTGACGGGCCACCCAGGGGAGCCACTGTCGATTCGGTCGCGCCGCGCACAGCAGCACACGCCGGCGTACCGCCGCCCCAGTGCTGCGAATTTATCGCCGCGGCGTCCTTCCCTGTCCGGTTCGCTTATCTGAGGCGCAGAGCCTGCGTGCGTGCCGCGCGACCCCCTCCCAGAGCTGGCCAGCGGGCTGTAGGCGAGGCCAGGCGGACTGCCGCGCTTGCCCGACCACAAATCTTCGTTAAAAGCTCTTCGGCGCCCCCTTTATTTGGCGACCCAAATCCACGTTCGGACAGAGCTGCCTCGAGCCGTCTCAAGCAGTGCACGTGGGTGCGAGTTCCCAGGCATACACAAGTTTCTCGAGTCAGTCTCCTGGCGAATATTAACTTCCCTTTTATCCCGTATACGCCATATTCGGAACCTTAAGAGGCTCCGAAAAGGTTGGAAAATACCCATCTTAAAAAATGTAAAATTTACTCAAGTAAAAAGTACCTTTTTTTCAAAACTATTGCGAACAAACATTTGAAAAAAATGATTTTTCTAACAATTTTAACAGGGGGATTTTTAAAAGTATTGCTTAGTTTTTAGATAATAATTACACTACTGGCCCGCGCGACCGCTTCGGTCACAGGTTCGAATCCTGCCTCGGGCATGGGTGTGTGTGCTGTCCTTAGGTTAGTTAGGTTTAAGTAGTTCTAAGTTCTAGGGGACTCATGACCTCAGAAGTCCCATAGTGCTCAGAGCCATTTGAACAATTTTTACACTACTGGCAATTCAAATTGCTACACCAAGAAGAAATGGAGATGATAAACGGGTATTCATTGGACAAATATATTATACTAGAACTGACATGTGATTACATTTTCACGCAATATGGGTGCATAGATCCTGAGAAATCAGTGCCCTGATCCACCACCTCTGGCCGTAATAACGGCCTTGATACGCCTGGGCATTGAGTCAAACAGAGCTTGGATGCCGTGTACAGGTACAGCTGCTCGTGCAGCTTCAACACGATACCACAGTTCATCAAGAGTAGTGACTGGCGTATTGTGACGAGCCAGTTGCTCGGCCACCATTGACCATACGTATTCAATCGGTTAGAGATCTGGAGAATGTGCTGGCCAGGGCAGCAGTTGAACATTTTTTGTATCCAAAAAGGTCCGTACAGGACCTGCAACATGCGGCCGTGCATTATCCTGCTGAAATGTAGGGTTTCGCGGGGCTCGAATGAAGGGTAGAGCCACGGGTAGTAACACATCTGAAATGTAACGTCCACTGTTCAAAGTGCCGTCAATGCGAACAAGAGGTGACCGAGACGTGTAGCCGATGGCACCCCATACCATCACGCCCGGTGATACGCCACCATGGCGTTGACGAATACACGCTTCCAATCTGCCTTCACCGCGATGCGACCATCATGATGCTGTAAACAGAACCTGGATTCATCCGAATAAATGACGTTGCCATTCGTGCACCCACGTTCGTAGCTGAGTACAGTATCGCAGGCGCTCCTGTCTGTGATGCAGCGTCAAGGGTAACCGCAGCCATGGTCTCCGAGCTGATAGTCCATGCTGCTGCAAACGTCGTCGAACTGTTGGTGCACATGGTTGTTGTCTTGCAAACGTCCCCATCTGTTGACTCAGGGATCGAGACGTGGCTGCACGATCCGTTACAGCCATGCGGATAAGATGCATGTCTTCTCGACTGCTAGTGATACGAGGCCGTTGGGATCCAGCACGGCGTTCCGTATTACCCTCCTGAACCCACCGATTCCATATTCTGCTAACAGTCATTGGATCTCGACCAACGCGAGCAGCAATGTCGTGATACGATAAACCGCAATCGCGATAGGCCTTTTTATCAAAGTCGGAAACGTGATGGTACGTATTTCTCCTCCTTACACGAGGCGTCACAACAACATTTCACCGAGCAACGCCGGTCAACTGCTGTCTGTGTATGAGAAATCGGTTGGAAACTTTCCTCATGTCAGCACGTTGTAGGTGTCGCCACCGGCACCAACCTTGTGTGAATGCTCTGAAAAGCTAATCATTTGCATATCACAGCAGCTTCTTCCTGTCGGCTACATTTCTCGTCTGTAGCACGTCAGCTTCGTGGTGTAGCAATTTTAATGGCCAGTAGTGAATTTTTGTAAAACGCTGATAGAAAATAAAGAAACACTCCACACTACCTGTGTACATAAGGTTCTTACTTCGTTCATATTTACAAAATAGGAAAGCCCTTGTATTAAAATGTAACACAGTACACCAGTGAGTACATTCTGTAATTTAGTACTAGTTCTGCGAGGTAGAAGTTCCGAAAAAGTATACTTTATTCCGAAAAAATTCAGTTTTTGGCTAACAGCTGCTGAAGTTGCCAGTGCACCTCACCTCTTCCCCACGAGACATCTGCAGCCTCTTCCACCGCATCTTGGACTATCTTTTTGCCGCTTGCCTGCGCTCTCTTGTGTTTGTTTCAAAGTTTCTAACAGCTCTAATGCCATAATAGACTTTTTTTCCCAAGTTAAAAAAAAGGATGGGACTGTTGTTGCCGGCCACGGTGGCCGAGCGGTTCTACTCGTTTCAGTCCAGGTTCGAATCCTGCCTCGGGCATGAATATGTGTGATGTCCTTAGGTTGGTTAGGTTCACGTATTTTTAAGTTCTAGCAGACTGATGACCTCAGATGTTAAATCAGATAGTGCTCAGAACCATTTGAATCATTTTTATAGTTGTTATTCTGACTGATTATAAAATTTAAATAGCATTTACAGCCAATATTCTCACAAAATATCTGTTATTTTTATGTAATTATAGGTTAAAAGTAATTAATGTCGAGATTTGTTCACATGATCGAAAACGCTCTCTTGTTGGCTGACGCCCTGGTGACGTCAGAGGCTAGGAGTGAGTGTGTGTGTATGGTTTGAGGTTTTCGGGCGCTAAACGGCATGGTCATCAGCGCCCAAACGTATAGAAACAGGAACACACGCGGTGAAGGGACGAAGACGGACAGCGATCAAGGAGAACGGCTAAAAGACACAGACCTGACGCAGTTCCAAATCCTCACATACAGAGGCAAAACAAGATAAGAAGAAGTGCATTGAAAAGGAAATGAAGCACAAGGAAAAGGGAACAGAAATCTAAGTGAAACAAGTAGGTAACCGTGACTGGCGGACCTGTTACCTAAAACCTGGGTGAGCCAGTCACCCAGCAGCACATTAAAAACCTCTCCCTAAAATCTGAGGCAACAAATTGGACAGGACACAAAACCTTAAGACCTTAACCACAGTCATTGGGTCGTCTTGCAAAATAGAGGGCAAATCCGGTGGCAAGGAAACCACCGCCCTCTGGTCAGAGAATAAAGGACACTCAAGTAAACTGTGGCGGACAGTAATCTGGACGCCACAAGCACTGCAGATTGGGGGGTCCTCCCGCCGGAGAAAAAAACCATGCGTTAAGGGACTGTGCCCGATGCGGAGGCCAGTGAGGAGAACCTCATCCCGCCTGCGTGACTGGTAGGACGTACGCCATGGCCGCGTGGTGGCCTTGGCCAGACGCAGCTTATTTTCACCGACTGCCAGCCACTCCTCTTCCCATTGACGCATAACACGATAACGCAAAAGGGAGGTAACAGCATGGAGGGGGACGGCACATTCAACAACGTGAGGGACGGAACATGCATCTTTGGCAGCCACATCCGCCAGTTCGTTTCCCCTAATACGCACGTGCTCCAGCACCCAGCAGAAAGAAACGGCCTTCCCCTGCCGTTGCAGGTGGAGTAGGGCATCATGGATGTTTTGGACGACCTTATCCGCTGCGTAAGTGTGTTGCATGGTCTGAAGGGCACTCTGGGAGTCAGAGGCTAGGAGTAAGACCAAGCAATACTAATGTTACCGTAGCCTTAGCCGAAGTTACGAGGTTTTTACGTACTTTTACTACAACATCTTAGCTATTTAGTGATGTAAAACGCAGTTACGACTTTTAGGTAACAATAGAAAGAAATTTTGTGAACGCTGATAGTGGAAGCCTTGCGAAATTTGATGCATTTATTTTCCATCCATTTAGAGCGGCGATATGTGCAATTATGGACATTCATTTCCCCATTCCCTACAACATAATTAAACTCGCTCAAAACTAAGGAATTTTGGAACTTTTTCAAATAGGTCCGTATATTATAAGTGGATTGTCGATTATCAGTCGACCTAAAGCATAACGAGAAGGCACTCAGCAGAGACTGTGCCTACGCCAGGCGTTCCATGGCGCAGTGGATAACACATCCGTTTGCCGTTTTTTCGATGTGGGATGTAATATAGAGCTTCAAATTAGTCTTTGTCTCAGACACGGACAACAAAAGATAAATGCATTTACTTTGCGAATGAACACTCTACGTTTTTGGAAATCATTGCTAGTAGCGGAGATATGACCCATACACTTACATTGGACGAGATGTAGGACCGTGAGGTTATGTGGAGAGAAATGCAGCGAGTACAACATGCAAGTGTAGAGGACAAGGGGTTACTTTTAGGAAATATGGTGCGAAATTGTGATTTAGTGTGTTTCAGTGTGCGATGCGCCAGCCTCACGGCAGACGGCGGACGAAGGCTGGCCGGCGCGTTATGCAGGTGACACAGTTTTGCGACTAGCGTCGGTATGTTTGTACGTGCGCGGCAGCCATCAACAGCCAGAACACAGCATTATCAGAATGACGCAGGCACAGGCTTCATGTGGCGCGGTTGCGTTAGCCAGCTCATCGAGAACCGTCTATCAAACACAGCGCCGTGTAACCAGCGGATTCAGCAGCTGTCTGCACTATTTAAGGGCGTTCGGTCGGTGTCACGTCGTCGTCATCAGTGACGCTGTCCCCAAGGACCGGCCAGCAGAGAGCGTTGTCCGCTGCTGCACCGGCGACTCCCGCCATTTTCACGAGCCGCTGCGTCTGCAGGAGGCGCACTGGGTCTGGCCTAGTGCCGCTAACCTCCTCCCGCCTGCGCAGCTGCTGACCGAGCACAGCGTCGCATTCCCTGGACTGCATGCATCAGCACGTCTCCACCACAACACGAGCGGTTGTGCTGAGCTACCGGAAAATGTATTGGGAGAACCAACAATAAAGAGGAAGATTGTTAAAAACAGCCACCTTCTTCTACCCAGCCACGCCCTGCAACCCTGACCACGTCACCTGCTCCGGTCATCCTGTTACACAGCTGACACAAACATAAGGGCTCTGATGATTGTGAGTGTCAACTAACGTTAACATCTGAAGCACACTTACTTCTTGTTTATGTAAGATGATGGAACTGCATAAGGATCATAGCTAGACAAAAGGAAGTTAAAAACATTGCTTCTAATAAAGAAAGTAGTGTGTGGGCATGTTAACTAGAAAATATCTTTTTGAACATGATGTGTGTAAACAGCGAGTGCAAAAGTAGGCGCATGTAAACAGCATGGAAAACACAATGATATTCTTTTTCTGATCTGTGAAGTTTTGTAATTATGATTTGGTGTTCATATGAGAGGACTGTCGAATTGTTTTAAAGATAAGTTAAAATGTTCTTTAGGATTAGATTGCAACCAGCGATCTTCTAATAAATTTTGGTATTGCTCTAAAAACTGGACTACCGAATAACTGGGGTGCATTTAGGTTAAACGACAATTTTCACTGAGAGTTTAATTTTGCTGTATGACGCTATCCTTCGTTGTACCAGAGGGAGAGATTGTATCGGAGATAAGTTAATGTTAATGAAGTTAGTGAACTTGTGCGTCGACGTGGTGGCAACTCACCGTACATTAAACCAAATTTTACGCACCTTCTCATTCTCTGGAACACTGAAATACAACTTTTCATTAGGTTTTGTAGATTTATTTGTACAGTATGGTACTACAGACCATTTGTAACCCTTTTTCCCAAACGTAACTTCCAAAAGAAGACAATTAGCAGTATGACAGTAGGAGCAGCGATCTAGCCAGTGACGTCACAGGCATCACATGACTCGAATGGAGCGTTTTAGTGGGCGTTCAAATTATTCGAATTTCGTCTCCGTTTTTGTATAAGAATACTGAAATTCAAGAGGGAAAAAGCATCTTAGGAGCATAAAATGATATAATTAATCACTTTAGACAATTTCCCGAAAAGTCAAATACTCTATTCTCTCCTTATTTAAATTTAACATATTTTTCACTGTTAAACGACTGAAGGGTTTCCATATTAGCGACCTCATAATGTTTTGTTAATATTTAACGTCATTTCACTGTCCCTTAGCACCTTATAATCATGTTGCGTCCAGTAACCATTGCAGGAGAAATAATAGGGAAATGAGCATGCTCCAGTTATCAATAACTGCATACATTCACTGAACTCATATTCAATCTAAGTCTACTTTATATCCATGTATTAATTTATTACGCCTCTGTGCTTCCTATACCAGCCCCACAATTAATTTCAATGTATTTATAATATACCGTTATCCATCTTTCCAATTCCTACCATCTTAGAATGACACAGGGAGTGACTGCATATGTACACTGAGTTTTCATAATGTCTGGTGGCGGGTAAATTTCTTACCTGCTACTTTGGCAGTTTAACCATCTTTGGTGTAAGTTTAGAGAGTGTCAAAGAGGTTTTGTACTCTTCTATTCGAAGCGCCATTGTGCGTAAGTTGGCAAGGTGTGGTAAGGGACACTCGGTCCTGGGGTTTCGCAGAGAGAGAGGTCACTCGTGACAGCTAGTTCACAGTAGTGAGTATGGTAACTGAGACAGTAAGTTACAGCCTAGTCGAGGTTTTAATCCATTTCTTTTCTAGCTTTAAATCTTTATATTCACGCAGAATGTTTCATGCGGAATGGGAACTGGTAGGGTATTTCTTAATTGTTCGATTTTGCTAATAGTTATTTTTGTTTAACAAGAACTTGGAATTGGGGGAGTGTGGTGTGCGAACCCTGCTTTGTCTCAACCATATTTAGTGTTTCCCAGTGTGAATGTGAGTCTGCTTGCGTTTCTTATATTATTTCTTCTTGCGTTTCATCAGTTTCGTCGGTATTCCGTAATTTCCATCCATTAGCAGTTATGTCTTTGCTCAATACCTCTTTTTTGTCGTTGTTTCGTAGAATCTTCAAGTCTCTGAATCTGTTTCATCTTACAACTATTACACGATAATTCAGTTACAGTGATAGTTCTTTCCACAGATTAATTGACTGTTCGGTATTTTTGTACATTTTCTTGATCTGACTTTGTGTGGCTATGGGAACGTGTTTGAAACACGAACGAGTCTTTAGCTTGTCGGTTTCTTGTTCTTATTCTATACTTGTAGGGCTTAAATTGCATTGCCTACACGTTTGTGCTGTGTTTAACAGGCATTCCGGATCTGATCTGCATTGCATTAGGTCGCTGGAGCAAAGCTCTTGACGACGATGTCTGTTTGTGGTGCACGTTGTAGTTCTTCTAATTCCTTTTCTCTTTACTGTGTGGTGTTAGTATGAATTAGAAGTGCGTGTGTGATTCCTTAGGTTTAAGTGATTCCTAATTTATGAGACTCTAATGATTTCCAGAAGAAGTTTTCTGCTATGTAGAAAAAGAATGGAGTTTATTCAAAGACACTTTAGTCGAAGCAGCACAAAAAGTATGTGGCAGAACATCTGGAAAGGAAAAAATAAGACAGACAAGTTGGTGGGATGATACCACATTCCAAGCAGTTACAAGAAAAAATGGGCATGAAGAAAGTGGTGGAAAACTAAAAACGATGAAGACCATAATAGATATATAGAGGAAAAGAAGGAGTGCAAAGAAATATTGGAAACACCAAAGAAAAAGGCATGGGAAGAGTTTACAAAAAAAACTTGAAGAAGATATGAAGAGCAATAAGACAATGTTCTATAAAATGATGAAAAATAAAAGGAAGGCTTCTGAAATACCAGTAAAGATGGAAACAGAGGATGGTACCATTATTGAAGATCCAGAGAATATAGAAGATTTCTGGAAAGAACATTTTAAGAAGCTGTTAAACGCTGAGGAGCAGGTACATGAGGAAACAACCAATAATGGAGAAATTGAGAGAAGTTGGGTAGCAGAATTAGGACAAATTACACGGGAAGAAATGGAAAAAGCTGTGAAGAAGATGAATGGAGGGAAAGCCCCAGGACCTGATGAAGTATCAGTGGACATGATAAAAGCAGTAGGACCAGTGGGGATGCAGTGGCTGTATAGAGTACTATCAAGCGTGTAGAGAAATAGTACAATACCTGACGACTGGAGAACAGGAGACATCGTTCCCATCTTCAAGAAAGGCAATAAAAGACTTTGTAAAAACTACAGACGAATAACCCCTTTAAGTCATACAGCCAAGAGTTTTGAAAGAATTTTACTAAATCGAATAAGTGAAAAGATAGAAAAGCAACTGAGTGAATAACAGCATGGGTTTAGGAAAGGAAGAAGCACGATCGACCTGATATTTTCTATCCTTCAATTGATGGAAAAAAGTTGGGAGTATAACAAAAGGGTGATAATGTGTAAGTAGGCTGTTTAGGTTTTTATATTGGTAACGCCACGTAGGGCTCTATATAAAAATCACTGACTGTGCTGTGTGCAGTCTGAGGCTGGTCGGCATTGTTGCAATATTCGCCATTGTAGTGTTGGGCAGTTGGCTGTTAAAAGCACGTAGCGTTGCGCAGTTGGAGGTGAGCCGCCAGCAGTGGTCGATGTGGGGAAGTGAGATGGCGGATTTTTGAGAGTGGATGATCTGGACGTGTGTCCATCATAAACAGTACATTTGTAACAATGGATGTCATGAACTGCTATATATATTATGACTTTTGAACACTATTAAGGTAAATACATTGTTTGTTCTCTATCAAAATCTTTCATTTGCTAACTATGCCTATCAGTAGTTAGTGCCTTCAGTAGTTTGAATCTTTTATTTAGCTGGCAGTAGTGGCGCTCGCTGTATTGCAGTAGTTCGAGTAACGAAGATTTTTGTGAGGTAAGTGATTTGTGAAAGGTATAGGTTAATGTTAGTCAGGGCCATTCTTTTGTTGGGATTATTGAAAGTCAGATTGCGTTGCGCTAAAAAAATATTGTGTGTCAGTTTAGTGTTGATCAGAATAGGTAAAGAGCGAAATGTCTGAGTATGTTCAGTTTTGCTCAGCTGTTGGAAATTCAAATAATGTAAGAGATTTATCAGCACAGTAATTCAATAATTTTTCGAAGGGGACGTTTCATATGGCGACCCTGCCATGATACCTCACTGGAATCTTCTGATTTTTTCCTTGTAGTTTGTGTAATTAGTGTAGCTATTGTTTATTGCTAGTGCATAATTATAGAGAGAATTTCCTTTGTAGTCGTAGTTTTTCATTGTTGTACAGTAAAACAGCTGAGGCATGCATGTAGATTTCCACCAAGTATTTCGCAGCTGCGCTTGCACTTGATGTGATATTATTTTCAATGCTATATTAATCTGTTTTCTTATTTTGCTCTTTAAATTGTGCTTTTATGTGTTATCGTGTGAAATATTGTGACAAAAATGGCGTGTGAAAAACGTAACACTGGGCTCCAAAGTAAACTGAGAAATAATAGTGACGACGAGAGTAGCTTATCAGCACCACTGTGTAATGAATTAACGGACATTCAAAGTGGTAATTTGGTAATTGTGCTTAGAGAAATGGAGCGGGCGGCAAATAATGGCGCAGACAGTGAAACAATTAGTGAACAGGGAAGCATTATCGATTGATCGGTCGGCAACAGCTCGCCTCAGGAATCCGAAGTGACAGGACACAATCTTGCAAATACGGTAGATTCAGGTTTTGAGTCCTCACCGTTTTCTCAAATAAGTCAAGACACATTTTCTGCTTGTCAAAATGTGAATGTTGCCGGTGCAAATTCACTGCCGAAAAGGACTGAAGAACATGTTTCAGACACCAGTGCGTTGTTATTACAATTAATACAACAAATGGGACAAGTACAGCAAAAGCTTCAAAAGTTAGACACAATGGACCAAAATCTTCAAAAGTTAGACACAATGGAACAAAGTTTTCAAAAGTTAGACACAATGGAACAAAATCTTCAAAGGTTAGACACCACACTTGAACAAACACGTGTCAGATTTAACCAATGAGTTACATAAAATCGAATAGAAATGTCAAAAAGTCTGTAATGACGTAAAAACACGAATTTGTGAGCATTTACAACCAATTTTTTCGAGGCATGAAAATACATTACAGAATCACGAACCAGCCATAAAAGAACTGCAAACTATTGTTCATGAAAATCATGTGACCTTGCAAGCTAAGATTGACTCAGTTGCATCTACCGATTCTGTTACGCAACTTGCAAAAACTCAGGAAAACTTAAAGGACACATAAGTTACGATTTCAACACAAATGGACACTCTGAAACTTGGTTCAGAAAAACACACTGAGGAAATAAGTTCACTATCGGAGAAAGTAGCCGAACTTTCGGATCAGTTCACTAACTTATCTACAAACGTGGATGATGATCAGAATGACACCAGACCTGTTGCCTTCACTGACACAGATGAGTTCGAACAAATTAAGAAATTCAAACAAAATCAGAATCAAATTAATACGCAACACCAAAGAGAAATCCCAGAAGTACAAGATCAGTTGACACAGGTAATACAAGAATTACACATTTCGGAGGACACTCGCGCTCCAATACGGGAAGAGGGACATATAAATACTGAAAAGCCACAATATAATAACACACGGCATTTCGGAAGTTATGAAAGAAATTGGCAAGGTGCACCGAATTTTGAGATGGAAGCGCCGACACGACGTAACAATGACCGATATGCTACTCGTCGACACGATGATTTTGACTACAAGCTGTTCATTACTACACGTAAATTCAAACCATTTAAGAATTCTGACAACGACATTCATCCACAAAAATGGCTTCATCAATTCTCTCATTGTTTTCCTCCCAACTGGTCATTAGATCACAGATTAGAATTTATGTGTGGCTATTTAGAGAATGAACCAGGTGTAAGAATGCGATCGGTCATTCACGATTGTCACAGTGAAGGAGAATTTTACCATGCCTTCCTTTCAGCATATTGGTCTCAAGCTACACAAGACCGAGTAAAATATGGCATCATAATGATGAAACATGTCGAACAATCTGAATTTTCCAGTCTTGTGAAATATTTTGAAGACATGTTGCATAAGAATCAATATCTTTCAAACCCATACAGCCCTTCAGAACTCATCCGCATTTGCTTAATCAAATTGCCTGAAATTTACGACATATTATTTTAGCAGGACGTTGCAAAGACGACATTAAAGCTTGTCAGGGACTGTTACAAGAACTGGAAATTGACACTGACAATCGTGGAACGCGAAAACAGGAACACAACAATTACAGGTCACATCCGTCACAATTCCGCGACGAAAGAAATAATAACTGGACACAACACAAATCGTGACCAAAACAGACACCATCCATATGACAACAGTTGGCAGAATGATAGTTACAGACAAAGATCGCTTTTCCATAGTAATGAATGTGACAGACACAACTGTAGAAACAGACAATATGGGAACCAAAATAATTATTATCTAGGGAGACAGAATAACTTCAGAGGCAACGGTCCAACGCGCAGTTACAATTCAGGGAGAAATTCTCCACCACGTGACCGACAAGAAAGAAACTATGGAATCTACCGACATGACGACATGCGATATGATCGTAACGACAGACCTCAATTGCATCAGAACTGGCGGGATTCAAATAGGGCAGGGCCCTCTCGAAAAGGTGAATTTGTAGAAGTTAGGTCTCCAAATCCCAATAACGACGCGCGCCAGCAAAGAGACAATAGGCAATGACTCATACCGCTGGCAGCCACAAAACGTACTTCTGAAACTGACGGCACAGCTGCCGTAGCAAGAATTACGTAAAAATGGAAGACATTAAAGACATCTTACTCCAGGAACACGACGTAAAAGATAACAACATTGCATATCCTGTGATTCACATTACAGTAAATGAAGTAAAATTTACGGCAGTACTTGACTCTGGCAGTCCCATTTCAGTAATTAGTGAAACAGCCTTTAACAAATGCAACAAATCGAACGATTGCCCCACACTTCCGTTACGTAAGATTAAATTACACGGTGCAATCGTTGGAAAAAGTGTAGATGTAAACCAACAATCCAACTTAGAATTCTTTTCTCAAAGCCACAGCTTCTCTATGAACTTTCTTATTGTTCCATAACTGTCGACGGAAATAATATTGGGAGTAGACTTTTTGGATGAATACAAATCAATCTTAAACTTTCACGATGCTGAAATAAGTTTAGAGAAAGAAGGTAAGTCAATAGCTTCGAAATTTGAAGATTGCCTCTCAAACCATAACGAGGAAATTAATCGGCTTTACCTCCTGTTAGACAACAGTTCGGAATTTTCGACGGAACTTGACACTAGCAATCACTCTGCAAGTACTGACAGGGGTGATATCGATGGCGTATTTGATACTAATGAGTTAATTCAGGATAAAATTCAAACAATTGAGAATTGTAACGACAGTGATAGGCAGGACCTTTTTGAGATTTTACAAGCACATTCCACAGTTTTTACTCACAAAACAGGAACAATCAAGGGGTTTCAATACCAATTTCGTGTTCGTGAGCATACTAAATTTTGTGTTAGACCATACATAATTCCGGCACATTATAGGGACCGTGTTAGAACAGAAATACAATCTATGCTTGACGAGGGCATTTTTGATCCTGCAGTAAGCTCATACAACAATCCATTACATGTTGTTGAGAAGAAAAATGGATCGATCAGGATTGTCTTAGATTCGAGACAAATCAATACTATCATCATTCCTGAAACAGACAGGCCGCAAACGTTGGAAGAACTTCTTCAAAATTTTAATGGTGTAAAAGTGTCGTCTTCTATTGACCTCAGATCCAGCTTTTATCAGATCTAACTTCATCCAGAATGTAGAAAATACACAGCTTTCCTTTGTTTCGGCGTTTGTTATCCGTTTCGGAAACTTCCTTTTGGTTTGAACATTTCTTCAGCAGCATTCATTCGCGGGATAGATTCCATATTACCTGAGTTCTTAAAATGTCACATCACCTTATATGTGGACGATATTCTGATAGCAGAAGCCTCATGGGAACAACATAATCGCTTCCTCAACAGCGTGTTACTTTTTATTTTTTTTATTTTTTTGCAGAATCTGGAATTACAGTTAACTTGGAAAAGTCTGGATTCGGTAGCACAAAGGTGAAATTTTTCGGATACATTATTTCTTTGAAGGCATTCAGCTGGATCCTGAAAAGTTAGAAGCAATCAGAGCCATTCCAGTTCCATCCTCAAAAAGCAAGTCCGCAGTTTTCTAGATCTCGTAAATTTTTACCGTCGTTTTCTGAATATGCAAATTCTAGTTACAGCAAAACTTTGTTCTCTCACTGGAAGAAATACTATTTGGAACTGGGACGAACAAGCACAGTTGGAATTCAATTCTTTGAAAGAATCGCTACTTAACGCGCCAATACTAGCTCATCCAGGCCTGCCACAAGATTTCTGTCTTAGCACGGATTCTTCTAAAGTCGGTCTTGGTGCCCATTTATTTCAAGAAGCCACAGAAAATGACACTACTGTTCAGAAAAGCATTGCTTTTGCTAGCCGAGTGCTAACAAAATCTGAAAAAAATTATTCCGTTACTGAATTAGAAGCTTTAGCTATCGTTTGGGCGTTTAACAAATTTCGTTTCTTTCTTTCTGGTAAGCACGTAAAAGTATACAGTGATCATCGTGCATTACAATTTCTTATGTCTTCAAAATTAAATCATGACAGGTTAAAACGTTGCGCATTGTTTCTGCAAGAATTCCATTTCACAAGAGTCTACATTCCCGGCAAGGAGAACATTGTTGCGGACGCACTGTCACGCGCACCGGCTGGGCTTGAGAAAAGTAACACAGAAGGCAACCTCGAGAACAATTTCAGTATTCTTTACATTCAGAAAGTCGCCTTTGAAAACTTCTTCTCCACGTCTTTAAAGGACATTGCTGATGAACAAGATAAAGATACGATTTGGAAAGACATCAAAAGTAAATGGCATGAAAAGACACACACTCAGATTCGGCATTATTATCTGGTTGGAAACAACATACTGTTCAACCGCTGCACTGTTGATGACAAGCTATCGGTACTTTGCATTCCAGACGATTTTGTTAATAAGCTCATTTGGTACATTCATTTCTGTTATGCACATTTTGGTCCTCGAAAATGTTATCATATTCTTCGAACGACTTGTTATTTTAACAATATGGAAAGGAAAATTGTCTTGTCTATTTGTAAACTTTGTCAAAAGGCGAAACCATCTACTATTTCATATCGTGCTCCGTTGTTTCCTATCATCCCTTCTAAATTAAAAGAATTTGCTACTGTTGATCTCTTGGGACCCCTTGTCAGAACATCGAATGGATTTTCGTACGTTCTAGTCGCTGTTGAACTTACTTCAAAATTTGTTTCTTTCACTCCGTTACGTAAAGCCACTGGACGGTCTGTATCCAACGCCTTTGTTAAAAATTTCTTACGTGAAGTTGGACACGTTAGTAAAGTCATTTCAGATAACGGACCACAATTCAGGTCTGTTGTTTGGTCACGCATGCTTCGGAACCATAAAATCAAACCTGTTTTTATTTCATTGTACTCACTACATTGTAACCCGTCTGAACGGATTATGGAAGAAATCAATAAGCTTTGCAGACTCTATTGTCACAGAAAGCATCAGCATTGGGACAGATATTTACACTTATTTCAAAACGTGCTGAATGAAATGCCTCATGACTCCACTGCTTTACCACCTATTCTTGTACTGAAGAATGAAGAACCTCCGAACAGAATCAGAGAGCTTGTACCTTTTCCGAATACACGTAAACTTCGACACAAAGACATAATTGATTTGGCTGTTAAAAATATAAAATCTGCAGAAGACGAAAGGAGAAAACTACACGGTAAAGCAAATGCAGAGAAATTATATATTGGTCAGAAAGTTCTCATTAAAGCTCATTCATTGTCACATAAGAAGAAACACTTGAGTCACAAATTCTTTCTAATTTACAATGGAGCTTACAGAATCCAACGTATACCACATGATAATTGCGTTGAAGTTGAAACTCTGCGTACTAGGAAGAGTAAGGGATTGCACCACATTTCACATGTAAAACCGTTTATTGAGAGATAATCTGTTTCTTTAACTTAGTCTTTGCTGTAAAATTTTTCACTTTGCATTGCTAGTATGCTTTGTCAGACTTAGAATCTGTTAACATGCAACAATGTTTGAAGTTAAATATCCAGCCAAGATCCAAGAGAACTTATTTAAACAGAAATTATGAATGCATTGTTATAGTGAACAGAGGACACGGTGTTATTGTGTGTGTACATTCTTGCTTGTTAGTTGCACGATTACGTAGCGACTATAAGGCTTACATACTTAGAACATACACTGCTAATGAGATTTTAACGCAATATTGGTTTACTTGCAAAGACATTCTTTCTTTGAAGCACTTTCTGTGAGATTAAAGATGACTTAGTATTTGGTTTCTTTGACAGCTACACGATTATATCACGACGCTACTAATGTGTGACACAATTTACAATGTTGCTTTTGCGGTGTATCTGTTTTATATCTGCACAGTTTTTATGTATTATTCTGGAAAGTAAAACATGTTTTAGTAGTAACTTTTGTGGTATAGCTACAATGAGACAGCCTTTTCCGTAGCACAACAATACGTTACAGTACAGTACTTTCTTCATCACGGCAATAAGCATAATAACTACGATATCTATACGCAAAGCATTTCACTTTTGTTTATGATGAGATGAGTACATTGACTTCAGCAGAACTTTGCTTACAGAGGACGATAACTACGACACTTCCACAGAATTATCTTACAGCAAGACGCTGATTTAGCGCTACAGGACACGCATTTGAGTGATTAATTTTGTACTTAAAACATTTATATTTAAAGATTTTTGAATTACAAAGAAAGTTTTCCATGTTCCCATTTCATTCCATTGCTGTAATCTGTAACACCTGAGGGTATAATTACATTAATCCTCAGGGGGGTACACGCTTACTTCGTGTACCATGTGTTTGGCAAGCACAAGGAACCTTAGCTGATATGGTATTCACTTATACAATTTTACACATCGGTACCATATTTCTCTAACACATAAATTACACAGCTATCTGATTATTTAACAGACAAACAAACATTTTTTTTACTGCGTCAGTGACACATGTTCACGCAATTACACAGTTGGATAATTTCACACGTATGAAGTTGTATTTTTGTCTGCACTGAGTGAACTGTTCATACTTTTTCGGAACCATTGTGATACTATGAGAGCTTTCAATGTCGTATTTGGCATGGGATCATGATTTTTAAAGTACGTTTGAGGTAGATGACACTATTTAAATGAGCAGAGAAATTTTTTAGGTTTTGACATTATTGCAAAAAGCTATGACATTTTTGAGATTTGATTGAGGTGCTATGATGTTATTGTTACAATGACTATGTGTATTATGCTGCTGAGGTGTGTTTATGATCAATAAGCTGAGAATCGTACTTAAAAGTTATGAAATGTATGAAAATGCGTGAATGTATCACAATGCAGGCGAAAATTTTTTTGGCACTGTTATATTCCTAGGATTTTGTTTCTACACATTTGCAACGCAAATTCTCGACCTGTGAAATTTTCTATATGAGACTCTCACTGTAGTGCAAATTGGTGTCGTAAATATTTCGGTAAGAAAGCTAAGTGACCTTGAGGTAATGCGTTATGGGCAACCAGCTATGTGAGTCGCCTGGAGAAAAAGCCATCAGGTGGAGAAAAAAAGAGACCATTAACCTCGCTATTGACGTTCCTTTCTAGAAAGCATGACAAATACGACACGCTCATTACTTGGAAAGATACTTACATCTGCACACCTGATTATGACAAGCGTCTTTCTACGAGAGTTGAGCGAGTTTCAACTAACTTATGAAATGCCACATGACTACTGAATGATATTTTTATGCTTTACTTTGTACATAGTTGCTTATTTCATTTGATATCTGGTTTCCAGTTGCGTTGCAGCATTCGTTTTATAAAATAAAATTAAATGCATTTGCTAATGTGAACACTTTCTGTCAACAGATCTATTAAATAATTATTTTATGATCCACATTCTTCGAAAAAGGAGCACTTGGAAAGGAAAGACCAATAAGAAGGGATTAATAGCAGTTACTGCAAACATAATTTTCTTTTCCACTACTTGGTAATTTTTTTGGTTGAATAACTTCTTGTGGTGCACCACTTTAGTTACATAGACATTAAGATGTGAATAGACATTTCCCTAATCTGCATTGTTGTCTTTAGTCTACTATTTTTTCTGCTTGAGCTTTGTCATGTTTAGATATAAGTTATAGCATTTGCTGCTGCTGTTTATCAGGCATAGTGCTACTAAATTTCACTTTCTATTACTCTGTTAAGTCCTAAATTTCACTTTGTAGTACTCTTTTAAGCCAGTTTTACTACTGATTTTTTTCTTGTTTGCTGCACATTGCCTTATATTAAATGTAATATTGCAATTGCTTTGCTAATTTATATATACTGCTGCTTGCTTTGCCAGTTTGCATTTTTTGTCATTGCTGTTTCTGTTAATTTGTTGTGTGTTGCTGCATTGCCTTGTCCCTTAGTTTATGCATTTGAGCTCAGTAGATTTACTTTAGCTTAAGCGGGGTTAGACTATATAAGAAACTAACTATAAAGAATACGGAAAGAATACATTGAGAAGTTATAAGAAAATTATTTTGGCCAAAAATGTAGTGTACAGTGGTGAATAACGATTTTCAAAGGGGATATTAATAGAATACAGAAATCGTGCTTGGATAGAATTTTTTGGGCTGGAGCAAATGTTGAAATAAGAGGGACGATCTATGGAATGAAGTTCTTGGTTGGACTGCAGTACCAAATGTTACACTGAAAACAAACCCTGTCCTTTCCTCCTGTGTTATTCTGCTATGTGTTTGTGTACTCTTGTGTATTTGTGTTTTTCCTAATAAGTGTTATGTTGTAGAATTTTTCCAATAATATGTTATTTACTTTGTAGAGATGTTTAGGCATTATTTATTCTGTTCTGTTTCAATGCTTATATGTGAAATTAATGTTTCCAAAACTATTCTCATTATTTTATATATTTACCTATGTCATAATTCCTGAAATACTGATGTATAAGTCTATTTCTATTCTTTTGTAAAGCCTGTGTTACTACAAATGTTATCTGTATTTTTATGTTCTTTAATGATGCATTTTGTACCTTTGTAAATGTATTCTTATGTTATAAAATTGTAATTGTTACCAGTTCATCAAATTAAGTAACTTGTAAATAACATTTCACTGCACACATTTCTGTTGGTCGTAGTATATGGACAATATGTGAGAAGTAGGGACTGATAGTGTTTGCACGTGTGTTAATAATTCAGCAAGGGATGGTTAACAGCATTGCTGGTTCTAAGGACAATTAAAAAAAAACTTTGTGAGTGCACAAGTGGTGGTTTAAGGACTTGCTATATTCTCCACAAGACTCTTCGATGGTGATTGTGCACCTGCACAGTCACAACAGACGGCTGCTGGCCGTCTCTACAAGGACTACAGTGGGTCTGCATCTTTGATGGCCCACCAATACCATTATTTCTACAAGGACTGCACTGGGTCTGCACCTCTGGTAGCCCACCAGTACCATAATCTACACCAGGAATACAGTGGGTCTGCTCTGTGATGACCTACCTACCATTATGCTTCAAAACTTCGACTGACTCTGCTGTGGATTTGCTCTGTTATGGCCCATTACCTGTCTGCATGTCAAGAGTCAGCACTGTCTTTCCGTTGGAAGGACAACACTACTTGTTCAAGACTGCATGGAAATCCACTACTTCCGTGTGCATTTTCTTTTACTGCTCAGATTTTGAGAAAAAAAACCTGCAATTTTACTGTGATGAATGATCAGGACTGTCTTTATGGAGTGTGAGAAAATTTTAGCTTTTGACCAACATTGTATCAATAAGTGTGTGCATTTGATTTCTTTGTTATTGTTACTATGAAAATTTTTTTCAAATCTGTGTTGTCCACTGCCCAAAACAATTTGTAAAATTTTTTGTGGGTAGCGTGGGGGCTATGTAAGTAGGTTGTTTAGGTTTTTATATTGGTAACGCCACGTAGCGCTCTGTATAAAAATCATTGACTGTGCTGTGTGCAGTCTGAGGCTGGTCGGCATTGTTGCAATATTCGCCATTGTAGTGTTGGGCAGTTGGCTGTTAAAAGCGCGTAGCGTTGCGCAGTTGGAGGTGAGCCGCCAGCAGTAGTCGATGTGGGGGAGTGAGATGGCGGATTTTTGAGAGCGGATGATCTGGACGTGTGACCATCAGAAACAGTACATTTGTAACAATGGATGTCATGAACTGCTATATATATTATGACTTTTGAACACTATTAAGGTAAATACATTGTTTGTTCTCTATCAAAATCTTTCATTTGCTAACTATGCCTATCAGTAGTTAGTGCCTTCAGTAGTTTGAATCTTTTATTTAGCTGGCAGTAGTGGCGCTCGCTGTATTGCAGTAGTTCGAGTAACGAAGATTTTTGTGAGGTAAGTGATTTGTGAAAGGTATAGGTTAATGTTAGTCAGGGCCATTCTTTTGTTGGGATTATTGAAAGTCAGATTGCGTTGCGATAAAAAAATATTGTGTGTCAGTTTAGTGTTGATCAGAATAGGTAAAGAGCGAAATGTCTGAGTACGTTCAGTTTTGTTCAGCTGTTGGAAAATCAAATAATGTACGAGATTTATCAGCACAGTAATTCAATAATTTTTCGAAGGGGACGTTTCAAATGGTTTTTATGGACATAGAAAAGGCATATGACTCAGTTGACAGGGAAAGCCTCTGGGAAGAAATGAAGAAGATAGATATAGAAGATGGATACATTAATGTTATAAAGACAATGTACAGAATTAGAACACCATTGGGGAACTCTGAATACTTCGAAAAAAGACAACGAATTAAGCAAGGAGTTATTCTATCTCCTGCACTTTTTAATGTTGTGATGGAGGGAATGAATAGGGCAGTTAAAGATATAGTAAAAGAAAAAAACAAAAAGATGATTTTTGCAGACGATATGGTAATATGGGGTGATAAAGAGGTAGATGTACAGTTACAGCCTGATGTGTGGAAGGAAATAATGAAAAGGTATGGATTAAAAATAAATAAAGATAAGAGTGCAGTAATGGTATTTGGAATACTTTGAGTGGAGAACCCCTCAAAGTGGTAGAAAGTTTCACTTATTTAGGGAGTGAAATATCTAGGGATGGAATAATAACTAACGAAATTAATAGGAGGTTACAGAAGGGAGGTAATTTCTATCAAACAATAAAACACCTGATTTGGAACAATGAAGTTTCAGTAAGAGCAAAACTCCTTATGTATAAGAATTATTACATCCCTATTGTCACCTATGGTGGAGAACCATGGACAATGACAGAAAGGGGCTGGAGCAGACTGCAAGCAGGGGAAATGAAATTTCTCAGAGCAGTTAAGAGAAAAACAAGATTGGACAGAGTAAGGAATGTAGAGATTAGAAAGGACCTCAAACAAGAAAGTATGAGAGAAGAAATTGAAAGAAAGGGATTAAGATGGTATGAGCATGTTGAGAGGATGCATGGGCAGAGACTCCCCAAAATTATAGAAGAACTAAAGATTGATGGGAAAAGACCTAGAGGCCGCCCAAGAACCCGGTGGGAAATGGGAGTGAGAATATCTGTATAAAGGAGAGGTGTGACCTGGCAGCAAGTGGAGGGAGGACCGAGCCAAATGGAGATGACTCATCAGCACCCAGACCCGGCAGTAGCTGGAGCGGGATTCGGATATAGATAGAGAGAATGATTTAGGAGCCCATCAAGCAAGGCATCCCATTCTGTTGCACTCATGTGGTTAGTAAAAGCAGGCACTAGCCACCATTATGTTTTTGTATAAATGTGCTGTGCTTTTCTAATGTGATTACGTAAAATAAAAGTTAAATCTGAATTAAGTTAAATTTCACTGTTA
The DNA here is from genome assembly GCF_023864345.2 of Schistocerca serialis cubense. Classification (NCBI taxonomy): domain Eukaryota; kingdom Metazoa; phylum Arthropoda; class Insecta; order Orthoptera; family Acrididae; genus Schistocerca; species Schistocerca serialis. The sequence goes on from NC_064643.1 coordinate 157,819,271, forward strand.
ATGTTTTACCCCCTTGTCTCAATCTCTATTTCACAGGATACATTCTGCAGCGTTCGTATCTTGCACCATTCATGCAGGCCTATTTGTTTAATTGCTTGTTAACTAAAATCTCAGATTTATAAAGTACGTTCCCTATGAAAAAATGATTGCCTGACTGAGAAGAGAATGTATACACTCTTTCGATGAGAGGGTTTTACCCTCCATGTCATAAATTAAAAAATTTATTGCTCACAGAATTTTAATAGATACCGTTCATGATTTACACAGGTATCTTTCATAATCTATAGAGATAAACTTCACATGGCGACCCTGTCGTCTGATTCCACTGTTACTGGAATTCTCTGAAAAGTAGTTACAGTTTTTTCAGTGTGTATTAATGAGCAAAAATCTTTTCACCGCTCAGCCAACTTCCAAGTTACCGATTTAGTATTATGCAGCGGTATAACAGTGTTATTTGTTTTCGTATATTTATGTGCATCTGTGTTTTCTTTTGACGATTTTACTTTTTTATTTTATTGTGTTGGGATTTTATTTTTTGATTCGCGTGTGACGATTTTTTTCTTGTATATTAAGCTGCGTGTGCACATTGTTATTGCTCTGTACGTTACGTTGCGAGTGAAAATGTTCTGTAGCGTTCAATTGTATTTTGGGGGAAACAATTTTGTATAAGGGTTTTTTCCGGTGTAGTTCCTTTTTGCGTGCAATAAGAATACACAGAGTTGCTCGAAGAGCAGTTCCAGACACAATAACTCTGAGGGTAATGCGGCTCGAGAGGTTTCGAATGTCGATTCAGAATAAGAAGAATAATGCACGGAGCGTCGCTGCAGTTGCTTCCGCAAATGGGGGAATTCATGAACAGATTAGGGAGCCGAATTTCTGGGGCGTTGCGTTAAACCTAAACTTGGAAAGTGTGCAGCAGGTTCCACTAACAAGTGAGGAGAATCGGAGTAATGCGAAAAACTCTCAGACTGTCCGCGAAGTGGTACCAGAATCCTGTTCTGCTCCACCCTTCAGATACCACTAACGCCAAATTTGTAGTATGTTTCAATCGTAGGAGATATACTGAATGAACAGGCTCTATCAGCACTACAATTCGTAGGTGAAAAGCAACGTCGGACAATGTAGCTCACTTTCGTAATACTACAATTATATGTCCTGACAAGATGTTGCCTACACTCGGCGACGTAATCTATGCGACTTGAAGTAATAGTCTGTAGTAACACAACGACGTCACGTAAGATTTTATATTTAGCTTCTCACGCTATAAATTACACACCGGCTCGCTACGACATCACTATCTACGAAAGGATGGACACAATAACACTTTTCGTGGTATAATGGGATATCTGGATATTAACTACAACAACGCAGCTATCAGGGTTCACTAGGTACGAAAGATAAACTACCATCAAAGCTAGTATCATTCACCAGAAAAACATTAAATGCTAGAGTCTACGGGGAGTAGGAATGATGTATTTACTGTACCAATAAAAATGTATATTGGAGAATATGTTCACAATGAAAAGATATAATTTTATACTGCTTATGTCTCGTAGTGAGTCAACGATTTCCTCTAAAAATAGCGCCTTGCTACAACAATATCCTTGACTCTATTGAAATATTATCATAATAAAAGTATTTCGTTAATCTCAGTCTTTCTATATTAAATGTACTAACTTTTCCTTTATAATTAATCACTTTTCCATAACCCGCAAACTTGCTTTCCCTGTCTAAAGACCAATTATTTTTCTTTTCGCTGCAAGTCGTTCGCTGAAATATACTACTATTTTTCTTTAAATTGTTTGAACTTTGCTTTTACCAGTATTTCAGTCTTTTACTTTTTTTGGCGTTTGGATTTGCTTTATTCCGAAAAGAGATATTCCAGATATTAGTCTGCTTTCAAATAAGCCTGTGATTTTTTTTTAAATAGTTTGGGGATTAAAGACATGTCGGGTACTGACTTTTTCAGTTTAAAACTGTTTTCTTTATTTCCTACAATTAAATCCACTTCAGGTACAAGTCAGCGTTTTATTTTTCAAGTGCTGGTTATCTATGCAAACCCCAACAAGCGGAAATGTAAGAAAAAAATAAAAAACTAAAACCAAAAACCTGAGTGTCACTTTTCAGCTATATGAACTCAAATAATCAAACAAAACTTAACCATTTCAGGCGTTGACTTCCACGACCCACTAATATTTAAAATTCAAAACGCAGCGCTCCACGATCTCTTTCAGAGAGAATTAATGTGTTCCCTTTTAAATAGGTCTTGATTTGTAGTTTAGGGACAAATAGAAACGCTACCGTATTATCAATAAACTTCTGATAGTTTCCCTACAAATAACTATTGCTTTTTTCCGGTTGAAGATGGTTTGGCGCATTACAATCCATAACTTTGAAAGTCAAATTAAAAATCTATCGGAGGACAACGTGAAGTTCGGGAAACACGTATCTGTAAACAACGGGAAACTGCAGGAGAATGTGCAAATCAACATAGAAGTTCTGGCACTATAGATTAAAACGGAAATTGCTTCTAAACTAGATTCTAAGTTCCAAAGCATATAACAGCGTCTCAGCGCTTTAGAGGAAGAACAAAAGCGTGTGTGGCAACATGCCAGAGCGCGACACGTCAAACATGAAGGGGCAATTAGGATATGAGTACGCCCGCAAGCGCGAGGAATCTTTAGACTTGGCGGTGAACGGAGGTTCGGGAGAAACCGCAACAGTGAAGGGGAATCTTGAGAGTGATATTGCGGCCAGTTTAGGGTTGGAGGAGCATTGCATGTATCTGAGACTAACCGGCGAAAGGGAGAAATTATAGTTTTGGAGACGATGTCGCGAAGCTCATGGAAAGGGTATCCAGTGATAGTGTGCTGGAAATTGATGAAAAGGAAGACATGAGGTCGCTGGTAAATTTTCAGCTGAACCAGTATGAAAATAACTAGGAAGCAAAGAGGTGCGCGAGCGACGTTTGGTAGGATCGGCAACCCTGCTCGAGGCTCAGGGCAGAGAGATGGAATCGAGAGCTTAGAAATTGTGCTCCGAGAGATCGAATACGATACGAGCGAGCGAGCGAAAAACGGCGCAGAGGGCGTGCGGGCCATTGCGAGCCACGGCCGCGCAGGTAGCAGAATCGGGATGAGAGTCCGCAACACGTCGGCGTATCCAGAACAGCCCCAGTCACTAGCAGTATCCGAATAGCTTGGGCGACTGTAGGCGAAAAGATTGGAACAGCAACTAGCGAAATGGTACGAGTGACGGTGGAAACGGCGACGGGAACGACAGGAAAGTTGATCCACCACCCGGTGATGAAGTTAGGTCGGCTGTCCCCATAACGGGCAACGCAGTGACGTTTGTCCGATACGAGAGACGCAGTAGTGGAGAAAACCATGGAAAGTGAGTGACATGTGCGGTTTGTAGCGAATGACGAGGTGATAGAGGAGTTGCTAAGTGAGACTACAAGCGTGATAATTCTAGCCGTCAGTCCCGTGGGAACTGGTACTTCATGCACGTGTTCTGTGCGCTGGAAGTCCCTTGGCCTTTATCAGTGAGGCGGTGTTTCGAAGGAGCGAGGAAGTTTGGAGTACCTTCCATTACAAGAAACTAAGATCACAAGAGCCTTTCGTGGAAAAAGTGTTGCAATATTAAGGAAGGCTCGTCTTCATTTTTTTGTCTCAGGAATGAAACTTTGGAGTTAATTTTTATTTTTATAATTCCCGTTATGAATATGGAAGTTACTTTAGGGGACCGACTTTATGTATGTTCACTATGTGGTTACTGACCTGGGTGGAAGAATAGTGTAGTCGGGAGTCGATGGAGGCCCAGTTAATTTAATATTTAAGGGTAAACACAGGGTTGCTGGCGAAAATAACTAGAAATTTTTTGTCACAGAATTCGAATGTGTGTGCATTTCAGAATTATTCCGCAAAATATTATGCGCAAACTCCAGAAAGTAACAATTCTGTGAGCGTTTGAAGTGGAGTGTACACGGCACGTCTTGGGGTTAGAGAACCGGTCCCACGCTCACGTTCCCTTCGTTGCGTCCGTGAGGTGTTTAGTGTTTTGAGTAAACCTCATTTGCCGGAGCGTCGTATGGGCGGTTATACTCAAAACGTGAACGAATGTTTCGATATTCTCGTTTGGAGATACGCTCAAAAATTAACATCCACCGTAATCGAAATTGACTCCATTGATTCAATCAAATATGTAATCAATGTAGTCCATACTGCATTAATGCACGTGGCAAGTGGCCTCCAAATCAAAAACGGCGATGAATGCGCCGATTCTCTGAAGAGAGAGACGCTAGCGACGATGCGCTCACCGACGAAGATGGCTTTGTGGACGAAAATGAGGGCTTGTCAGATGAAAGTAGTAGAAAGCGACCATCCACTAGCAGGGACGATAGTTATTGTGGACCAGGCGTCGATGATGTCCGTAGGAGTCAAGTTTGGCACTTCTTCATATGATGACTACTTGTCAAGCTTCAAACGCGCTATTTCCAAAACCATGTATTTCGGCCCACGCTACAATTTTTATCCAGTTTTAATGACTTCTCGTCTCTCTTGAAGCAAACTGAATTCTCTGCAGAACATCTAGCCAATTTTTTTAATGTTAATATTTAGTATTCTTGTCAGCCAAGAAAGAGGGGTCCAAAAACGGCCATTTTTTCCCAAATATCTATAATTTTGGCAATTTTTTTCAAGTCCGTACGATGAACTGAATTTACATCTGTAAGGATCAGGGTGATACGTTAACTTCAAGTTACAGATAACCACAAGCGGAGTTACAGCGACAACCGTCGATCCACATTCTTTGAGAGTTGCCTCGGGAAAATCCAAATTACACAGAGAAGATATTAATATTTTTCAATAAAAAAATAACAGCTTCAATGTATGGTTTATTCATTGCAACAAACCCCATTTGTCTACTAAATTCTACTATGGAGTAAAAAAAACCAAATTTGAGTAATATTTTCGTCCGTCACACTGTCGTTCCCTGTAATGATTGTGTTTTGTGGGACCAATCCACAGTACGCTGCTTGATTTTTCATACCCGAACTGGAGCTCATCTTAAGCCGCAGTAGTGAGTAACATCCCCGTCTGACGAGACAGGGGGGAGGCGCGGTCTTCGGTGGTGTTGTGATGGAGATATTACCGGTGTCCGGAAGACAGGACAGACGATGACCGAATGAGATCATTCCTACGGATCACGCGCGGGAATTTTGGGCGCGCCCGGCTCAGTTAAAGCTTTTAATTACCTGGTTCATGTGTGGGGGCATCAAAAGTTTCGATTTGAAGATGCTCATCGAGTGAACTGGATACCTATGGATGATGGTGACGATGAATAACGCCCCGACGGTTATAGCATTGAGTTTTTTTCTCTGCTGATTTTGTTCTACTGTGCAGCACCTATAATTTCTAGATGTTTTTCGCTTTAGTTTTTTTGTGTGGTAGAAGTACGACATATCTGTGTGTGACAATGTTCTGCCTTATTTCCGGTATGTATTGATGTTATATGTGTTTCTGCTTTATGATTCGGACTTAGCGTTTAATTTACGTTTCAGGCGAGAATCAGTTTCAGTTACAGGTCAGCGATAACGAGCGGGCACCGTAAATATCAGAAAGAGTCACTGGAGACGTGTACACCTGAATCAAATACAGAGGACGGACATCCTATCCGAGATACTTCCCACCCCAACCCCCGCAAAATCCTAGTCCATCCGTGAGCCACTCCCAATCGCAACCTCTTGTCACAGGGATCAGGTCCCTGTGAAAGACACAGGTGCAATACCTACCCCAGCACTTCCTATTCCAGTTCTTTCACACGTTTATTCTAACCTATGGGGAACGGGCCACCTGTGAAAGCAGCCACGTTACTTACCAGCTCTGTGCAGTCATTGCACAGCTTTTTGTATTGGTATGACTACCAGGCAAATGTTCACTAGGATGAACGGTCAAATCCAAACTGCGGCCAAGAGAAAAGTAGGCACAACATGCAGCTGAACATTGCACACTTGATTTCAAGGGCTACTTCTTTACCTCAGCCATCTGTAGCCTTCCCTCCACACCAGCCTTTCTGAACAGCGCAGATGGGAGTTACCTTTACAATACATTCTGTGCTCCCGTAATTATCCCACCTCAACCTTCGGTAGCATACTGCCCCCACACAACAGTTCGTACCCCCTGTGGCCTATTTTCTCCTCCCCATTCTCATCTCCCACTTTGTTTATTTGCAGCTCTCTGCCAACTTATCCAACCGCCTTTCCCCGCCCCTTTCCTATTTTGCTCCTTTTTCCCCCACCTTCCTGCCTCACAACCTCCTGATGCTGCACCTACTGGCATTCTAGGCCCTGCACACTCCATCAGACAGCTTTCGTCTCTCTCCTCACCCATATGCTACTGTCCCCTCCCCCTCCCCGCCCCCTCCAGATTGCTGCTTGCAGTCCACATAATGCAGCATTGTGAGCCGAGATGCTGGAGTTGGCGGTCGTGTGTGCATGATGTATGCTTGCTTGTATGTGTGTGAATAGTGTGTGTTTCTGTCTCTTTTACTGACAAACGCTGTGGCTGAAAGCTTTATGTGACTGTCTATTAATTGTGCCTTTCTGCAATTTGACGTGTCTTCTTTACGGTAAGTAGCAATCTGTCTTTTCCAACATAGTAGAGAATTAAAGTAGTTAGATAAATATGTAATGACAATGTTGTTTTTTTAATCTGCCCATCTGTGTAGATATAACGTGTACTTCAGTGGTAATTTTGTGGTAGTGCAGAATAATTGTAGGTCCGTATATATTGTGGTATTTAGCGTAATTAGAGTCGTGGTGGAAGTAATATTGGTACTAATCGCATCCTGACCATCTAATATTGTACAAGTAAGCATTTTATGTTTTTAAAACTCAGTTTCACTTCCTAGTTTAATTGCCGATGTGTGCCCATATTTCACTAGTGTTGTTGTGAATATTTAATACTTCTATCTGAAACAATTTTTTTTGCTAAATATGGTAGTTAAATTTTTTATTGTTGTTATGTCATTTTTTGATAAAGTATGGACCAATGAAATTCATATCACATTAAATAATAGGCTTAAAGCCAGGTTTTATAATCAACCTGCAACTTTCCTGAGAGGCGCAAAGGACTATATGATTTTGTAACTATGGAAATTCTATGAGTCCAGTTGGCAATGAAAAGCGGGGCATGGAAGCAGCAAACACTGCAACTGAAAGTCTACCCTTGTCTTTCCCAACGGGTGGGCGACCTTCAGGGTGAAGCCGCAGCCAATGCGCGGCAACCACGTTTGCTGACGACTGGATGCCTGGAGGTGCGCATCGACCAATTCTGTGACGGGGCTGACGGCTACACACGCACACGTGACATTGGCGCTAATGTGCAGCAGTCCCGCGCCTGCCTGTCAGACGCTGCGTACAGTGCCTTAAGCGTGACCTAGCTTACTGCATCTATTATGCATGGTTTGTCACCGATCGAACCGTGCATTGTGACCTTAAGCTCAATGGTGCTAGTAGAAGAAGGAGGCTGGGGCGTTGACTCCCACAGATTTCGCAGTTGGAAACAACAGTTTGTATTTAGATGACATAGAGGAATAATGTTCTTGACATCCTTTGACACTGTTGACACACTCGGGCTTTTCAATCCTTCTCTAAGGATATTGTGGGCCTGCATCCCCAGTGAAGGTGATAGAATTCATTTGGAGTGCAACGCGGCCGTAATTTTTACTCTCGTGTACATGTTGGAACTACTAGGGATCATTGAAGTCCATTCGACGAAATATGAACGTAATCCAAGAAACAAGGCGTGGCGTTATCACGCAGGTGTTTGTAATGTCATCATGTGCGTGAATAAAACTGCAAAGGGTTCTTCTAAGATTCTCCCTCCATTTTGGCAACACCCTCGGTCCCACCCACGCACTTTTGTTGAGCACATTAGAAATGTACCTATCAGAAATTTCGACAACAAATCAGAATGGCAGCTGCTGTGGCGCCTGAGGGTTCCGCAACCACTTCGACACCCATTCATTCGGTTTGCCTACACAAGCTGTAACCTTTTCCTTGCTAGTATCGCCGAGCCAATGGATGACATTGCGGGGCGCCATGCTTTTCGACACTACACAGGAAGGTTGTAGACACTGTAACCACCCCGCAGAATTATTTATATTTAAAAATATGAACCAAGCCTAAACTCCCCACAAGAATAATAATTAAATAAATTTTTAAATATTGTAACCTCTGAACAAAATTGGCTACAATTTATAATCTCTGTGCAGAAATGCATTCACATTTAATGTAACCACAAAATTCTTTTCTCATTTAATGTTAAGTTCGAAACAGAAAAATTCCTAAACATCAAAATAATAAAAAAAATTTAGTAACCTGCTAAATTTTATGACGACAGCAGTGCTGCGCCTCGGCCCTGTATTCTGAATAAAAAAAGCAAAAATTCTTACCTCAATAAAAAGTGCAAATACACTCCTGGAAATGGAAAAAAGAACACATTGACACCGGTGTGTCAGACCCACCATACTTGCTCCGGACACTGCGAGAGGGCTGTACAAGCAATGATCACACGCACGGCACAACGGACACACCAGGAACCGCGGTGTTGGCCGTCGAATGGCGCTAGCTGCGCAGCATTTGTGCACCGCCGCCGTCAGTGTCAGCCAGTTTGCCGTGGCATACGGAGCTCCATCGCAGTCTTTAACACTGGTAGCATGCCGCGACAGCGTGGACGTGAACCGTATGTGCAGTTGACGGACTTTGAGCGAGGGCGTATAGTGGGCATGCGGGAGGCCGGGTGGATGTACCGCCGAATTGCTCAACACGTGGGGCGTGAGGTCTCCACAGTACATCGATGTTGTCGCCAGTGGTCGGCGGAAGGTGCACGTGCCCGTCGACCTGGGACCGGGCCGCAGCGACGCACGGATGCACGCCAAGACCGTAGGATCCTACGCAGTGCCGTAGGGGACCGCACCGCCACTTCCCAGCAAATTAGGGACACTGTTGCTCCTGGGGTATCGGCGAGGACCATTCGCAACCGTCTCCATGAAGCTGGGCTACGGTCCCGCACACCGTTAGGCCGTCTTCCGCTCACGCCCCAACATCGTGCAGCCCGCCTCCAGTGGTGTCGCGACAGGCGTGAATGGAGGGACGAATGGAGACGTGTCGTCTTCAGCGATGAGAGTCGCTTCTGCCTTGGTGCCAATGATGGTCGTATGCGTGTTTGGCGCCGTGCAGGTGAGCGCCACAATCAGGACTGCATACGACCGAAGCACACAGGGCCAACACCCGGCATCATGGTGTGGGGAGCAATCTCCTACACTGGCCGTACACCACTGGTGATCGTCGAGGGGACACTGAATAGTGCACGGTACATCCAAACCGTCATCGAACCCATCGTTCTACCATTCCTAGACCGGCAAGGGAACTTGCTGTTCCAACAGGACAATGCACGTCCGCAGGTATCCCGTGCCACCCAACGTGCTCTAGAAGGCGTAAGTCAACTACCCTGGCCAGCAAGATCTCCGGATCTGTCCCCCATTGAGCATGTTAGGGACTGGATGAAGCGTCGTCTCACGCGGTCTGCACGTCCAGCACGAACGCTGGTCCAACTGAGGCGCCAGGTGGAAATGGCATGGCAAGCCGTTCCACAGGACTACATCCAGCATCCCTACGATCGTCTCCATGGGAGAATAGCAGCCTGCATTGCTGCGAAAGGTGGATATACACTGTACTAGTGCCGACATTGTGCATGCTCTGTTGCCTGTGTCTATGTGCCTGTGGTTCTGTCAGTGTGATCATGTGATGTATCTGACCCCAGGAATGTGTCAATAAAGTTTCCCCTTCCTGGGACAATGAATTCACGGTGTTCTTATTTCAATTTCCAGGAGTGTATATCTGCTCTTACATAAAAATTTTCGGCACAGCTCCGTGCAATGCTGACCTATGCTTTGTGAATCGTGAAAGGAATAATTATTCATTGGAAAAAATCTTTAAATTGAAATGAATGCTTTTTTTTTTAAAAAAAATTACTTGATATTATAAAAATTATTATTGGGGCATTTTTTCGAAAGAAATTAAATGACAATTAATATACATTACTAGATATGCGCAAGGCTGCTTCTTTACCTTCTACAACAATACTCATCCTCCAGAGTCCTGACCAGAGTCCCGAGCAGAGCAGACAGCGGACACGCGCCGGCTCCCGCAGACTACTCAAGACTACTGTCGAACGCGCAGACTAGCCCAGACTAGCGACAAGCAACAACTAGCGACATACTGCTCTCTGGTCAGAGACTCTCCTAAGTCTTGCCTATTGCAGGCAGCGCATATAGCGCATACCTCACCTCTTACATTACCCCACCACTGGGGGGGGGGGGGGGCAAATATTTGGCAGCGATGGTGAGTCTATTGGACTTGCCATGAGCAACAAATTTTTCCTAATTAACTAAGTTTACAAGCACAGAATATATACATATATATAAGTGCAGAATATAAAATATAGTGCACATGCACTGAGTACAGAACATATCAAGCAAAGACAAAATGTATACGCAATGAGTACAAAACATATTAACAAATGACAAAAAGTGCACACGCACTGTAGTACAGAACATATCAGGAAATCACAAAATGTATACGGAATGAGTACATATCATATTAACAAATGACATAAAGTGCACTCGCACTGTAGTTCAGAATATATCAGCAAATCACAAAATGTATACGCAATGAATACAAATCATATTAACAAATGACATAAAGTGCACACTCACTGTAAAACTCTTCAGCATTTTTACAACAAATAAACATATCAAGGAGTGAAATAAAGTGCACACGCACTGTAGAAGTCTTTAGCATTTTTACATAACATAACATGGAGTGAAATAAAGTGCACACGCTCTGTAGAAGTCTTTAGCATTTTTACGTAAGATATCATGGAGTGAAATAAAGTGCAAAAGCACTGTAGAAGTCTTAAACATTTTTACAACAAATAAACATATCAAGGAGTGAAATAAAGTGCACACGGACTGTAAAAGTCTTTAGCATATTTAGGACAACTGATCTTGTTAACAAATGAAAATGAAGTGCACACGCACTGTATATGTCATTATCATTTTACAAGAACTAGGAAAGGAATGGGAAGGATTGGATCATGGTTGTAGCACAGTAGGTTGCACGTAGCTGCACTGAAAGTCCATATCTTTCTACAGAAGCACAACACCAAGTGAGACAATCTGAACTTCTTTTCCCTGAAGTATTAATGAGTGTAGCCAAGACACTGAAACGTCGTATTAATATTCAATGTTATCATTTTGGTAGTACATTAGGTACACCAAACAGCGGGACCATAATAACATCTCCATCGCTCAAGGTGGTGGACAGCATGTCGTGTCAACACCACGTTCTTGTAAGGTACACCAACGTAGAATTAGTGCAAAAACCAAATATAGTGCTCCATGAGCATGAGGATAGACAGGACAAACGGATATTGCAGTAATTTCTGGTAATTAGGTCAGAAGGTGGAGGACATTAAGTCTTATGCCAGTCATCTTTGATAATTACACTAGTCTATTAACTGATTTTAAGTAATTCGTGGCACTCGTCGCCCAGTTACTGAACATTTCTGTACCATGTATGAAGTATTACAGAATAATGTTCATAAGTTATCTGTTTACAGAGAACATTGGCACTCATTGGCCAGTTACAAATCATCAGAAGTCATCATTCAAAACAGGAGCTAATTCATATATATAGCATGAAAGTGGCATAACATAAACTTAAAGTATAAGAAACAGTGGCATTCGTTGGTCAGCAAGTATTGAATATTACAAAACATTTTTCATCATTCAAGTGACATATGACATATTTAAAAATAATATTTGGCACTCATTGGCCAGTTACTAAACATGTAGCAAGTATTGAATATTACAAAACACTATTCATAACTCATCTGATTGCAGTAATCATTGGCACTCATTGGCCATTTACAAAGTATTCATATAGTTTTACAAAACATTATTCAGTATTATTCAGAAGTCATCATTCAGCAAGTACTGATTATTACAAAACATTTTTCATCGTTCAAGTGACATATGACATATTTAAAAATGTAACACACTGTAACTATTACCCAAGGTCTGTAGTCCAATAATACATAGATATAATGCATTCAAATGCATTGCGTTGGAATCGATAATTAATTGCTGGGGCATGAAAATATTTTTCCTTTTGACTTATTGCTGGAAATAAGGATTAATAACGTCATTCATCATGAGTCAGCTGTAACAAGGTTATGAAACAAGTAGAGTATATGTGATCACATTTATAAATGACATAGACTTAATGAACAACTGCTTATAGCACATTAATTTCATAGATAATTTCTCCTACAAAAAATATACAAAAAATGGATTATTAATCTGAAGGAAGAAACGCATTTTATGCTGAAAAGTAGTGACCTCGAATTAACAGGCAGTGAAATGTGTATAAAAATGTGTTCCATAGCTGTCCCTTCCAAAACCTTCATTCATCCTACTATGCAATATAACACATACTGTCAAAACGAACTGCAACAAATACTTAAATAACTACATAGCACAAATACATAACTTCAACATTATCCTCATCTGTGAAGAAAAAACTTCATTATCCATCACTTCATTATCCATATTATCATAACTCCATTATTATCATCACCTGTAAAGAAAAACTTCATTATCCATATTAGAATATTCTGCATCACTATTCACCATCGTTCTAGCATATTTCATAAGTAAAACTAAGATGTGTAGTTCTGTCTGACAGTCTGCATCAATCGTCTCGTATTCTGAAAGAAAAAAATTAGTTAAGACTGCTATCATACGATGTGTATAGTATATTCTTGTTAATGCTTGTTAATTCTGATCCATTTACTCTTCGTGACGAGGTATTGCATCTTCTTTCGGTCATTCCGAAGGTGAAATTCCCATTTCTGTTTAATGTATTTCTTTTACACGTTAGTTCTTTCTGAAAATAATGAACAATGATTAATGTCTTGCATTTAAATCATATACCCATTAAATAAAAGCTGGTTTCTAGTGATATAATTGAGCATACAGCGTAGCATGACAGAAAACGTAATATGTCAAAAAACATAGACAGTGTTCAGATGCAAAAATGTACACAGAATATCACAATGTAGCAGCAAAAAAATGTAAAAAAAGTCACGATGTTGAGATATCATAAGGCAAAATGTCAAAGTCCACTGGTGTTTGTTATATCTTAAATATTTCATAGTGCATACAAACAAAACAGTAAAACAATCATACATACATGAAAAATGCAAAATGTGCACGGTCTGATGTGTAACGACAAGAAGAGCGACCTGCTAATCTTACCTTGCCGGGCACTTGCCAAGAAAAAATACGATAATCATCAGTAAGTGTTCATGTGAATATAATTGCATAAGTGGTCATAAAAAAATCAGGAAATGGTATTACAGTGTGATAAATCATAAAGTATGTTCATTCAATAAAAGGTTTGACGTTGGAGACGTGGTGATTCCCTTTGGTTTTTCTGGTTCTTAAAGTTTCGACGTGTACTACATTGGGGTGAGGAATACAGCGAATTCGATATGGACCTGCTCAAACTTACTACATCTACCTTTTCCTCTATTAGATAAATAATGTGTGCGTACTAATATCTTCTGCCCAATGTGAAAGTCACGGCGTGACTTCTCCGGCGCTCTGTGGCACGTTTGATGTTGTTAAGCGCAATGTCAATTATTTCATGGTGTCGTAGTCGACGAGATGTAGGAAAGGTTACTAATTCTTTAATTTTGTTAGGTGGTTCAACATTTTTCAGTATAACAGACGGAGATAGCATAGTAGATTCATTTGGTATGGAATTAATTACATCCTGGAATGAGAGTATGTGTGTGTCCCAATCAATATGTTTTTTTTTTTTTTTTGGCAGTGTATTCTACACAGTTTACCAATTTCTTTCATTAATCGTTCACAAGGGTTCGAAGAAGCATGGTACCTGGATATATAGATCGGAGAAATGTTTCTAGCTCGTAAGATACGTGTCCATATAGCAGATCGAAACTGTGATCCATTGTCGGAAATTACTTTCAATACATGCCCTACATGAAATAGAAAATGGTTTACAAATGCTTTCGAAACAGTTTTAGCAGTAGCTTTGCGTAACGGAGTGAAGGTAACAAATTTTGAAGTGAGTTCAATAGCGACAAAGATGTAGCAAAAACCTCTATTAGTTCTGGCAATCGGACCAAAAATGTCTACAGCGGCCATGTGTCTCAATTTAACAGGTCCAATGGGATGTAATGGAGGAATATGTGAAGTCGTATCTGACTTAGCTTTCTGGCAGATTTTACATGGCGCGAAAACTCGTCGAATACGTTTCTCCATGTTGGTAAAATAACAGTTCTGTCTCAGTATAAGAAAACATTTTCTGGCTCCGTAATTTGCGTAACTTAAATGAGTATACCAAATTAATTTGTTAACAACTTCGTCAGGAATCCATAATAACAATTGTTGCTGTGAGGGTGAGAGCGGCGAAACAGAATGCTAATGCGTACAGTGTAATGGTTTCTAATGGTAACATTATTCCCATCTTGCCAAAGGTGTTTAATTTCTTTCCATACGTTGTCTTTACTCTGCTCTTGTGCTATGTCTTGTAATGACGACGAAATGAAATTCTCAAATGCAACTTGTTGAATGTACATGACGCTGAAATTTGCTTTGCAGAAGTTGGTTGCGATGTCTTGCTGATTGTTGCTGAGAGAACGGGATAGTGCGTCTGCTACAATATTTTGTGTACCGGGAATGTGAACAATTGTAAAATTAAATTCCTGTAAACAAAGTTTCCATCTACTTAATCTGTCGTGTGCAAATTTTACAGAAAGTAAAAACTGTATAGCTCTATGATCTGTGTAAACGGTCGTATGTCTTCTATAAAGAAAATACCGAAAGCTCGTAAATGCCCATACAACACATAATGTCTCAAGTTCTGTAACAGAATAATTTCATTCAGCAGGTGACAGAATACGACTCGCAAAGGCTATGTTTTTAATTACTGTAGACCCATCTTCTTCAATTTCCTGAAAAATGTGTATGCCTAATGCGGTGTTAGAACTGCCGGTGGCAATGGAAAAATTTATAGTAAGATCTGGATGTGATAAAAGAGGTGCATTCAACAAGGCATGTTTCAAATAACATTTTCGTATCTGAAGTATTGCTTCCGTTGCTGGAAGATGCGACCTGTACAGTTATCTAGTCAAATTCTATCTGACGTGCTATTATTTGCGGGAGGATGCTGTGGGGTAAGGTGTGGGATGCGTCACCAATAGCCTCTCCCACACAAATGTCAACCTCTCTGGCACGTGGTATCCCCTGCTACGCTAACGAGGCTCTGGCGACCGAGTTTCTCCCGGGATAAGGAGAACCCTCTACTAAGCCAACGACCTTCTAGAGGGCGGATGAGCTGGTAGAGCAAGGGCACCCTCTTGTCCTTGGAGTGAGAAATCACTCCTAAAGACGGAAGAATCACCAAGGGTGGTCAACGGCATAGGATGCTGAAGGCAACGGGAAACCACAGCATTAAAGAACCAATGGATATCCCCAGGAAAACTCATCATGGCAGGGTTCAATGTCAAATTATCCGGAGTTTCAACTCCCCCACTCGGATCTCCGGGGGGGAGAGCCTTGAACAATGCCACAAGTAAATACAAAAATAATGCAACAATAGCAACTTGGAATGTTATACAAGAAATGAAACGCCTAAAAATTAACATTTTGGGTGTAAGTGAAACAAGATGGCCTGACTCAGGAGAAATGACCATTGACAACATGAAAGTATATTACTCGGGAAATTCTGATAGCCAGCACAGGAATGGGGTAGGAATAATTTTAGATGAGTATGCTAGTAAATCTGTCAAAAGCATTTTACCAATCTCAGATAGAGTAATCAGTCTACATTTACAAACGAAGCAAACAAATATTAATTCAATCCAAATCTATGCTCCAACAGCCGACAAAGACCAAGAAGAAATAGGAAAATTTTATGAAGAATTAACACAAGCAATAGGAACCTCAAAAAGCAGAGACATTATTATCATCATGGGAGATTTTAATGCCAAAATAGGTGAAGGAAGTGAAGGTGATCTTATTGGACCTTTTAGTTTAGGAACAAGGAATGAAAGAGGAGATTTGCTGTCACAATTTTGCCAGGAAAACAATCTGTCTATTACAAACACATTTTTTAAACTCCCTAAACGAAGACTTTATACTTGGAAATCACCAAGAGACTGTAATGAAGAAGTTTGCAGAAATCAAATTGATTTCATACTTATAAACAAGAGGTACAAAACTTCTATTCATGGTGTGAAAACATATCCAGGAGCTGATATATTTTCTGATCATAACCTTTTAGTAGCAAAGTTCCATGTGAAACTGAAACCCGTACAAAAGAAACAAAAGAAGGACTATATAAATACAACTATTCTAAGAGACCCCTTGACTAAACAAAAGACTTCTGAAGAGATTAATAAGGAATTAGTTAGGATAAAGAATAATCAAACAGAAGACATTGATGGCAAATGGGAACTTATAAAAGACACATTAAATAATGCATGTAAAAACACAATGGCGACCAAACACGACAACATGAAAAAGAAGTGGATGACAGAGAAGATATTACAATTGATGGAACAAAGAAGAATACTTAAAAATAGAGATGAAAGTGAGTATAAAGGATTACATGCAGAAATACGAAAAGAAGCACGGCGAGCAAAAGAAGAATGGTACAAGGAACAATGCTCTGAAATTGAGAGTTATGAAACAAGACATGATAGTTTCAACTTACACAAAAAAGTTAAAGATTTAGCTGGACTTAATAAAAAGAAAAGTACAAATTTATTGTTAGATAAAAATGACAAAATAATTCCTGATGTTAAAGGTAAACTGGACAGGTGGACAGAATATGTCAAAGAACTATTTGAAGATACAAGAAAAGATCAAAAATTTTATGATAACATGATCGGAGAACGAGGACCAAGCATATCGAAAGAAGAAATATTACATGTTATCAACAAATCAAAGACAGGAAAAGCCCCTGGACCGGATAAGATACCAAATGACATCCTGAAACTCATAGGAATAGACCATATAGATATATTTGTACAGTTGTTTAATGATATTTATAATTCGGGAATTATTCCTAGGGATTGGTTGACATCTACCTTTGTTACATTACCCAAAAAGGCTAATGCCAAAACTTGTAATGATCACCGTACAATAAGCTTAATGAGTCACACCTTAAAGATATTTCTAAAAGTTATACACCAACGAATATACAAAAAAGTAGAAGAAGGTATAAGTGAAACACAATTCGGTTTTAGAAGTTCCCTCGGTACAAGAGAAGCATTGTTTGCTTTTAACATATTAGCGCAACGATGTATGGAGGTTAACCAGCCACTATATGTGTGCTTCCTGGATTATAATAAAGCATTTGACAAAGTTCGTCATGATCATCTCATAGAATTGTTAGAAAAGAAAACACTTGATAAGAAAGACATCCGCATTATATATAACCTCTACTACAATCAAACTGCAACCGTGAAGGTAGAAAATGAGTTATCGAATGATATAGAAATAAAGAGGGGTGTGAGACAAGGTTGCGTTCTCTCACCCTTATTGTTTAATATGTATT
Organism: Schistocerca serialis cubense; assembly: GCF_023864345.2. Classification (NCBI taxonomy): domain Eukaryota; kingdom Metazoa; phylum Arthropoda; class Insecta; order Orthoptera; family Acrididae; genus Schistocerca; species Schistocerca serialis. Next base: position 157,836,987 of record NC_064643.1, read on the forward strand.
CAGAAGACATAATCCAGGCAGCTCTATCAGATGAAATAGCTGGCATTTAAGTGAATGGGCTAAACATTAACAATGTTAGGTTTGCTGATGACACTGCACTACTAGCTGGAAACCTCAAAGATCTACAATTACTTCTTGACAAAGTCGCAGAAAAAAGTGAAGAATTTGGCTTGACTCTTAACGTAAGCAAGACTAAGTTCATGATGATATCTAAAACACACCAACAAGAAAATCTTACAATCAATAGGGAAAGAGTCGATCAAGTACGTAAATTTAAATATCTCGGAACAATTGTAAATGAGGAGATTGAAAGCTCAGAAGAAATTAAATCGAGAATAGGACAGGCCAGAAGTATCTTTAATAAGATGAAAAATGCATTCTGTTCGAGAGACATTTGTTTAAACACAAAACTGAGGTTGCTAAGATGCTATGTATTCTGAAAATTATTATACGGAATGGAAGCATGGACATTGAAAAAGAAGGATATGAACAGTTTAGAAGCTTTTGAAATGTGGGCATATAGAAGAATATTTAGAATTAGTTGGGTGTCGAGAATTACTAATCAAGATGTCCTAAGAAGAATGGGAAAGGAAAAAGAATTAATTAAAATTATTAAAGTAAGGATGCTACAATATTTAGGCCATGTTATTAGGGGAGTAAATTACAAAATATTGCAAATAATACTAGAAGGGAAAATTTGTGGGAAGAGAACGAGGGGTAGAAGACGGACATCCTGGATTGACAATTTAAAAAATTGGTACAACTGTTCAACGTCAGAACTCCTTAGATCAGCCAAATCAAGATCAGAAATTGCCATGATGACAGCCAACCTTCTTAGAGGAGACGGCACATGAAGAAGAAGCTGTGGCATTTCAACTATTTGTACAGTTCTGTTATTTCGTCCTGACGTATTACGTTCGGGATGATATCTACTGTCTGGTTCATTCATGATAATATGTTGTAGTGGATGAGTTTGCTGTTGGTAAGACCGACTGTTATTAAACGTACGCCGAAAATTGTGTTCATTACTTTGACGTCTGTCATGATACTCATTTCTATACGGTGCATTGCGACAGGATTTGAAATAGTGTGTTTTCTGTACGTACTGATCCCCTTGTTGCTGTGCGTTACTATTTGTTGGAGCTGATGCGATACGTGCACGTGGCTAAACATTAAAGCTTGGTTGACCTTGTACATTACATTGTTGGTTAGGTATGCTAACCGGTTGGTTTTGTTGCTGTTGCGGAGAAAAACCTCTATTGTTACCAAACTGTGGTTCCTGTTGCTGATAATTTTGACGATACCGATGATTAAATTTTTGTCTGGTTTTAAAGTTCTTGTGGTTGTCATATCTGGAGCGTATAATGATAACTGTCACTTTCGGTATAACTTGTCATATCAGGTTTTCTTTACACTTTCTTAATTCTAGATAGATCGATAGTTGAGGAGCTGTTTTTATAGATATAAAGGATAGTAGAAGAGAAGGCAGCAGTGCAGAAAACTAAAGAGGAAATAGCACTACTACGGCTCGGAGCCCTGTGCACGCTACGGCACATATTCATTATAGCATAATGAATCCCCTGAGGTCAATTACGCGCTGCAAATAAATTTTAGCTTTTGTGTTGCAGGCAATGCCGGTGAAAATTCAAAAATAAATTGTTGTATCCAAGTCAATTCTAGTTTCTGCGTTACAGGCCAAGCTGGTGAAAGTACAAAAATAAGTCGACGTATCCAGTTCAAAGCGTGTACCTGTGCTCTGACATTTTTAAATACTTTATTTTTTCTCACGGATAAAAATTGTTTATAATCAACGTTATCGTCTCTGAATTTGTGAACAGGTTCAGGTTTGTGTGAGAATCTGTTTGTCTGTGTCACTTCGTATTTTAAGTCCCGTAGTCTCTGCAAATTACCTAAGTTACACTGGCTGTGTGAATGTGAGAAATGTTCGGAATGTGGTGAATGCTGTGACGTGTTAGTGACTGAAACATTTTTCATTTCTGTCACTTTAAAACGTTCGTCAATTTGACTGATCTGTTGTTCACATTTCTTATCGACTTCCGTATCCAGAGTGTGTGAAAGTTCTGGTGACTTTAAATTAAACTCGTCGCGTATCTGTGTTGCGTTTTCTGAACATTGTTCAGTGACTGCATTAATTTCATCTCTAAGTGATTCTGTTGTGCCTTCATGTCTATTACCTAATTCTTCTGCAACAAATCTAATTTCTTCACTACTGTTACTAGCACAAGTCTCAATTTCGTCACGTAATTGTTCTTTAGTATCATGACGTTGCACGGCAACGGCTGCAATCCGTTCACTAAGTTGTTTGTTCTGTTCGTTAAGGTTGTCGTGTTTTTCGTTCGATTGTTTGAAATGGTTATCTAGTATTTCATTCCGCTGTTTGAAACTTTCATTCAACTGTTTGGAATTGTTGTCTAGTTTTTCAATCCACTGTTCGAGATTTTTATTACGTTGTTTGCAGGATTCATTAATTTGTAGCAATAATGCCATAACTTGATCCCAGCCAAACTCAGCGGCTCTACTCTCCGTACTGTGTGATGGTGTATCTGCAATTGTCACGTTTTGTGTATCCATTTGGATATTCTGTGATTCTTGAAAAGGTTTGCCAATCGGATATGCACTGTTGGTCACTACACCGGAATTAAATAAATCTGACGTATTCTGATTACACTGTCCATTTTCGTTAGAAAAATTTGTTTGTTCATTAGGTAGATTTTGCAAACCGGGTGTGTCAAGCTGGGCAGCGTTCATTGTAACAGATCGTCCCGCGTCATCAATTGTCGTGAAATTAACAGAGGACACAATTGAATTTATTTGTTCATCATTAGGATCAAAATCATTACTAGCGGTCGGTACGCACAGATTGTCTGTAAATGGAGGATTGTCATCATTACACTGAGTGTCGCAAATATTATCGGTCAAATTATTCGAGTCGGCTATTTCACTCATTGCACATAGCGATGTACTGTTAACAGTTTTTCGCGGCATTTGTCACAAATCAAAATAGTGACAAATTAGTAAATGCGTTGCGCCAGATGCAAACTACATTTAAGTAAATAAGAGCAGATATATGACTACTTATCAGAAGATTCACAAAGAAATACGATCCTGGCCGGATGTCGCCAAGTGTAGCCTCCCCACAGAAATATTATAAAGAATTTAAATATTAATAATTGAATGTAACCGCTGAACAAAATTGGCTCCCATTTATAATCTCTGCGCAGAAATGCATTCACATTTAATGTAACCACAAAATTCTTTTCTCATTTAATGTTAAGTTCGAAACAAAAAAATTCCTAAACACCAAAATAATAAAAAAAGTTTAGTAACCTGGTAAATTTTACGTTTTTTTTAAATTAGTTTATATTATAAAAATTATTATTGGGGAATTTTTTAAAGAAATTAAATGACAATTAATATACATTACCAGATATGCGCAAGGCTGCTTCTTTACCTTCTACAACAATACTCATCCTCCAGAGTCCTGACCAGAGTGTCGAGCAGAGCAGACAGCTGACACGCGCCGACTCCCGCAGACTACTCAAGACTACTGTCGTCACGCGCAGACTAGCGCAGACTAGCGACAAGCAACAACTAACTACATACTGCTCTCTGGTCAGAGACTCTCCTAAGTCTTGCCTATTGCAGGCAGCGCATACAGCGCATACCTCACCTCTTACAACACCTTTGAGCGAAATTTCTAACTCATGTGTCGCAATGGGAGGCGTTTATGAGGTTTCGAAAAAGTCGTCCTTTAATACTGTTGCGCAGTGTAGATCCTAGAAGTTAATTTACACGAAGTACATTATCACGAATATCTATCTTAAAATATTTACTAGTAATGAAATATATGTATACAGTAGCCTTAATTTTTGCCCTCACTTGAATGATTTTTTTAAGTCTGCTAAATCGTGTATTATTTTGGCTAAAAAAATAGTCCGCTTCTTCTTCTCGTGACGGTACTGGCAGACCAGATAATCTTTCCTCACTCGTTGTAAAATTCAGTGTTTTATTAACTTGAGGTTTCAATAAGGGCGCTCAGGTTTTTCAGTTATCACAGCTGCTGTTAGAAACGTCAGGATGGATGTGTGTTCATCGGCATAACGCGATACCAGTGAGCTATGTTTCATTAATGAAAGGTCTGCAAGATCTTGTACAGGAGTGAATTTTTATCCCTTTACTGGAGTTCTTATCAACATCGGCCATGCTAAAAGACAGGATCAACGCCATAGTAAAGTGCTTCACTATTAAAATCTTCGGCATAGTCGATAGACATTGACAAAGTTTCTATTGCACTGTATGTGTTAATAACGTCCTTCAGTTCATGAAAACGCATAGACCTATGTAGCTGCAAGTAAATTATATCAATCACTGGACTAGGCACTGAATTTATCAGTCTCTCACTCTTACGAAGGTGATCGAACTCCTTGTTAACTGCCTTTATTCGGTTGTTAGCGTATTTAAAGTCCCTTTCGCAGATGAAAGCCTTATCAACCAGTTCTCGAATGACAGCATTATTCCATAGATTTCATATGCAACTGAAACGGCCATTTCCTCAGTTGGTAAGGCCTTAGACGTTATATCAGTTTTGTAGCACTTTACACTGAACTGCCCAAAATGAATCATCTACTTTGCCAAGGTAGGCTATCTTGGGTGCCTCAGCGATATACTAGCTTGTATCATAGTTGAAACTACTACCCAGGGGTACCAATACAGAGGCCAGACTAACCTGCAATTCCTGTTGAGGGGCAACAGACTTTTCAGTAGTTTCAGGGACATCTTCCTGTATGATTAACTTGGATAGTCTTGTCACTTTAACCAAGGTTTCCCTGCTGTGCTGGTATCGCGGACAGCTGAAGAGAATGGGAAACTACAGTCGCTATGATGGCATCCTCGTGCGTTAGACATTCGGACGTAAGGTATTCCCCCCATTCGAATCTGCTGCTGGAACTACTCAAGAGGATGTCGACGCCACGATAAAAACAGGCATTCTAAGGGCAGAGCATGGATTGTTAGATCCCTTAATCCCGTAGGTGGGTTAGAGGATTTAAGAAGGGAAGTGGGCAGCTGTAAGCTACATATAATGGGAAATAGTTAAGGCAGAAGGAACAAGGCTTCAGGTCATATCGGTACAGGGTCTTCAACACGAAATCAAAGAGGAGTAATGCAGGATTAGGCCTAACAACGAGTAAAGATATATGAATATGGGTAAGCTACTACAAATAGCATAGTGAACGGACGATCCTTAACAATAGCTATCACATCAGTACGAGTTTGTCAGCTAGCTCAGCATATAACGAACATATTGAAATAACTTATGATGAGATATAGCAAATTATTGAGGTAGTTCAAGGACATGAAAATGTAATTGTGGTGGGTGACTGGAATTCGGTAGCATAAAAAGTAGAGAAGGAAAAATAGTACGAGCACATGGAATGGGTAAAATCAATAAAAGAGAAAGCTGCATGGAAGAATTTTGCACTGAACACTATTTAAACTTCACCAACATTTGCTTTAAGTGTCATGAAAGAAGATTATATTCTTCGAATAAATAGAAGGACAATGAAAGTTTTCAGACTGGTGATATAGTGCGAAACCTGACGTTTCTAAACCCGAATATAAATTATAAGTCGTTTACGGTGTTAGATGTGGACTGAAATCTTAGTTTATTGGTTATGAACTGTAGGCTAAAAGTGAAGAAATTACGAAAACTGTAGGTTTATAATACGATGGGACTTGCCTAAATTGAAGGAATTGGAGGCTGTTGAGACTTTAGGAGTGAGTATTAGCAAACGTTGAATTCAAATAGGTGGAAGAAATACGGCAGAAACGGTAGGATAGCGTTGAGAGATGAAACAAGGAATAACGTTTTTTGAAAGATAAAGCCTAGAAGGAATCCCTTACTAAAGCAACAAATGTTGAATCTAACTGACAAAAGGCGAAAATGTGAAAATGCTACAAATGAACTAGGCGAAAGGGAATATAGAAAAAAGTCAGATTAACAGAAAATGCAAAATTGGTAAGCAAGAATGGCTAGAGGACAAATGCTGTAGAAACACGCATAACTACGCAAAAGATAGACGCCGCCTTTAGGACAATTAAAGAGAACTTCAGAGACAAGGCAAGCCACTGAATGAGAACCAAGTGCCAAAATGGCTAACGAGTGCTTGCAGAAGAAGGGGAAGCTAAAAGGTGGAAGCATATATATATATATATATATATATATATATATATATATATATATATAGGGGTGTACATAAGAGAAACAAACTTGGGGACAATATTAGGGAGAGCGAAGACGAAGTATATTAAGATGAGATGGGAGAAGTGATGCTACGACATTTCCTCAGAATTACTGATATCTTTGGGATATTCAATTATGACAAAAATTGTTCCACCTGGTGTGGAAGACTTATGAGACACACGAGATCTCGTCCGGCTTCAGGAAGAATTAGTAATACCAATTCCAAAGAGCCAAGTGCTGACAGTTGCGAATACTACCGAACAATCAATTTAATAAGTCACGATTGCAAAATACTGATACTATTTATTTACACAAGAATGGAAGAAGTGACAGAAACAAAGATAGGGGACAAATGTACGATTACGTGAAGCAATACTGCCCCTATGATTTACCCTAGAAGATAGGTTTAAGAAAAGCAAACTCACGATTATGCTCTTACTATCTGTAGATTTCGAGAAAGCTTTTCAGAACGTCAAGTGTACTACACTCTTCGTTATTTCGAAGATAACTGGAGTAAAACACAGGGAGCGAAAGGCAATTTACAGCTTTTACAGTTATCAGGCTGTAGTTGTAAGAGTCGAAGGACGCGAAAGGGAAGCTGCAGTTGGGAAGGGAGTGAAACAGTGTTGTAGCCTATTCCCATTTTTATTCAGTGAATACACTGAACTATTTGTGAAACTAAACAGGGATAACTTAGAAAGAAAATTACAGTTCAGTGCAAACACGACTAAATAACAACTTTACGGTTTTGTCGATGACATAGAAATAATTGTCTCACAGACGACAAAGGACTTTGAAAAACATTTGAACAAAATTAATTGTGTCTTCTATCTAAATTATAAGACTAACATCGACGAAAGTAGAACACGAGTAATGGAACGTCACTGAATGAAATCAGGCGATGCGGAGCGAATTAGATTACAAAGTGAAACACTAATAGTAGCAGATGAATTTTGCTGTTTGGGCAGCAATGTAACTGATAACTGCCAAAACAGCCAGTATACAAAACGCAGACTATCAAGAACAAGAAAAGTGTTGTTGGGAAAGCTGAATTTGTTTACATGTCTTAACAATTTGAGTATCAGGAAGTCTTTCCGGAAAGTACTTGTCTGTGGTATAGCCATTAATGAAAATGAAACGTGAACAATAAGCGGTTCAAACAAGAAGGGAATTGAAGCTATGGAAATCGGTACTACAGAAGATGCTGATTATTAGACGATACAGCGAATAACTAATGAGCAGGTACTGAATCGAACTGTGCGAAAAGTAAATTAACGTCACTACCACAGTAAAAGAACGGATCGATTGATAGGACATATCCTGGTGATCAAGGGAACGTCATTATCTTTTTGGGTGGGCGGTGTGTCCTGCTGGGTGGGTGCGTGGGGGGGGGGGGGGGTAGGTTGGAGGTAGATGTTCTAGAGGGCGATAAAGACTTCAATAAAGTAGTAAGCAGCTGAAAGTGGAGGTAGGCTGTAGAATTAATGCGGAGATGAGGGAGCTTACTCAGAATAGCCTAGCATGGGAATCTGCATCAAGACCACTGACGACCAAAACAACAACAACACTGAATTACTGAAAGCATAACGAAATTGCGCTATTGACCTTTTTTTTGAAGAAAAATTACTACTGTTTGTTTGTGTATCTTACTCGTAAGAATTATGTTTGTCCTAAGTTTAAGAACGTTAGCGTGTATTTCATAGGTGCATAGACGGCATCAAATCTCGCAGGCTACAGCAGTTTACTTCATGGCTTTTTTGTTAGCTTGGGAGTTCTAGTGAAGCACTTATTTAAATCGTGGCACTGTAGCATGCTTTGGCTAAAATATTTTTTATATGTTCCTAACTGCTTCAAGAAACGGAACTGTTTTTAATTAGCCTCTGCAGTATCTTGAAGACTACATTCAAATTGCGACTTGCACAGTGGACAAAATAGGAATACGGCAATAATTACATGATTATTTTTAGTTCGTCATTGTCTGCGGCACTCGTCATAACACTTGCTTCGTCACTGGTCACCACTTTTGCTCATATCTAGTACTATTTGTTCTATAGTTTCAGTTATCTGATGTTCATGTCCTATCACAGGGTGATCTTCGCTCTGCGTGAACGAAGTAAATGATTCGTATATCTTTACTTCTGAATGTTTGCCAAAGACGGCATTAATTATTTTAATAGAGCGAAAGACTTCTCTTTACTAATGCCTGGAGCCTAATTACGTATGACATAATAAAATCTACCGTATACTCTAGCTGTCTTCAGTTACGCCGTTTGCGACATCCATTTCTACCAGCGAAGTAATTTCGTTGTGAGTGAAGAGACTCAGGTTGCTTTGCAGAATTATGTGATGTATGTAACAGTTCTCTTTCTTGATGATTTGTCAGCACAGCTGTCTGACAACAGACTCAACAAGGTCTGCACTGGAGATTGTGTACGAACGCCCGTTTCAATAATTGAGATTCCATTGTGGCTTGCTTGTGGTGACTTACATTTTCTCATTGACGGAACGAGTGGACTTGATTAAGCGAACAACCTATTATCTGTAGCGGATGTAGCTATTCAAATTTTTGTTAGAATTTATGCCTTACTTCCATATCGTGTCTAATCAATGACACAGCTGAGTATTCATTTTTGTACCCGCACAAAGCAGCCCACCACCAGTGGCCGCATTGTCAACATTTCACCGCTTTGTGAATTAACCGATGGCGAAACCCATTTCATGTGTAACGGAATGATGGAAGGGCATATTTTTAAAGGCATAGGAAGACTGCCACCCAGACAGTAAAACATACATGTGCCTAATTAAAAGGCAACGAAAACGGGACATCAGAGCCACCTACCGCAACAAATTCTGCTGCATAATACAAAGTGACTTATGGAGTTAGCCGTCAAACATAAAAAGAGCAGAAGGGCGTCATCTGTCACTCCTATATCGTTCATTAACCGGCATGCGGAACGTACCGGCCAATCAGAACTAGCTGGTCCCGAATATTGAATACTGATGTTTGACTGGATGGCTATGTATTTCACATGCCACCGACGGGCATGTGGTTTGGTCTCAATTACAGTTTTTTTTTTAATGGTGCATGCAAGTGAGAAATTTGAATCACATTACGCTACATTCAAGTTGCAGCTACTGGCTGAAAACGATAAATTACGAATAAGAAGGCTACCAGTTGTCAATGCATGAAGCGACCGTTTACCGGTGTGAACGCAGATGAACTGTATGTACTCCTTTTCCTTTGTGTAGAGAATGTTACCAATCGCATCTACATTTATAGTGTGTAGTTTCATTTGGAACTGTTCTTCACTTAACAAAAGTCACTGAGGTTGTGCACGAATTAATGGGTTCCGGAAGGTCACAAGAATCACTGTATCTGTACACGTTATTATCCTCAGCATGCTACATTACTACACTCAGGTTTATGTTTTATGAAAAATTGTGATGTTAGCTTTGCAGTAAATATTATTTTGTATAACAACCTTTACCGCCATTTGTTTCACTTTTTCATATGAACCAGGTTTTAAAACAATTTACGGTAGGAAATTTAAATGTTATCGTACTTACAACGTGCTTTTTGTTACATTCTCTTGGTGTCTCCTTCCGCTCTCGTCTGATGAGCAGCTATTTGATAATATTCTTTTCATTATCAGACTGCAATCCGCTGTCGTATCGATGGTTACTTAAATCAGCAGCAGCTGTTGACATTGCACGGCGTTATTAAGACTGTATTGTGCTCTTTCATGTCTTGTGTCAGTAAAGTGAACACTCACGGTTATCAGCGTTGTTCCACATATTCTGCAGACGGTGGTGAAGTTCACAAACTACTTTGGTGTTTTGCTCGGCCGTACGCATCATGTCAGAACTTATAACGTAGAATTTACTTGAAAAGAAAACTGATGGAGGTATCTGTTTCTACCGACGTAATCGTATGCCGCCATGTGTAAAACCGGAATTATTAACTGGAAAAGACATGCTGTCTGTCAAAAATAAAATATTTTATTTCCGTAACAGAAGTTCCCTAAGCTCGCTACATACGTCTCGTGTTAACGTCTCTGACATGCACCATCATGGTGTCGAATGTGTATCGTGAATTATCCAGAGCGCTACACAAATAACACTAAAAATTCTGCACCTTAAGGTGATTCTGACGTCCATTCATGGAAGAGTATTTCTTTGTCGCTATTGACTCTTAACAAACAGGTGCTTGCTACTGATTCACTTTTTTAATCATGTTATTGGGTTCAATAGCATTACATTATTGTTTGGGTTAAGTATGTTTCGAAATACTTGCTCAACTTTCCTGTTTCCAAGACAATATCAACATTCTGGTCTTAACAACAACTTTCCGCCGGCTGAAGCGATTTGCTTTTTCCGCTTTTCAGGAGGTATCGTTACCGCAGTGTATACGATTACGATCTTGTGTTTCGAGCCAACCACTGAGGTTCAGAAGGCGTAAGTACAGTGCATGTTGTATTTAAGAACTCAGCAATTAAAGCAGCTCCTTTCGTTAATAAAACCGTTCTCAATCATCAATGAAGCGTTCGTCATAAGCATTGTAAAAGTCTGAATGATGTGTAATTGAATGTCTCTTCATAAAAGCTAGAGCAGGTGGTGAAGTAACCTCACACTGTTAAATGTCCTGCCATTGACAGAAACTATGCGACTGACTAAGATGCAGAATTTTCCATCGTTTAGAGGGAACTTCCTGCTTTTGAGCAATAGCCTTCAAGGATCATCAGAGAGAGCTCTGTGATTTTGATAGTTTTGATCTCTATATTTATTCCAGTCTTTGATTATATTGATTTGTCAACATCGTACTATCAGATCATATTGAATGATATGACGCTTTTTCCATGATTCATGCAGAACAACAGTATTTAACTATTTATTGTGTCAGAACGTCAACACGTCATGGCTCTCCACGAGACAAGATACGATCAGCAGTACCCGGGGTAAAACATTCTGTAATTTTTCAGGGACTAGTTGTACATTTTTATGCTGATAACAGGTTAAATAAGATGGATGTCAGTTTTATAAGAATAGCGTTGTCATTTCTGTACCTTCTTGTTTTGGCAGCAGCAGTGAAACCCCTTAGACAACTCAGCGGAGTAGCTCTGTGTTTCAGGCGGGAAGCTTTCCCCAGTTGTCTTAGATCGCTCATGGCAACTACTGGGTTCGACCGTCCCACGGCACCTGACAGGTTCACTTCTGCTGCCTCGTTCACCCCCATAAGCTGCATCGTCTTTGTTGCATACTTGATGGAAGAGACGTCAATCCCTTATTCTATTCTATTTCCTACTAATCAATCTTTTCCATTGTTATCTTCGAGCCGGCCGGAGTGGCCGAGCGGTTCTAGGCGCTACAGTCTAGAACCACACGACCGCTACGGTTGCAGGTTCGAGTCCTGCCTCGGGCATGGATGTATTTGGTGTCCTTAGGTTAGTTAGGTTTATGTAGTTCTTAGTTCTAGGAGACTGATGACCTCAGATGTTAAGTCCCATAGTGCTCAGAGCCATTTGAACCATTTTGTTATCTTCGAAATAAAAAATACTGTGAGGTCACAGAGAGCAAACCAGGTGGTGTGGGACCACATTGGAGGTCAACCTCGTAAATTTTACAAAACTTCTCACATACTCGTCGTTGAGAAATCTGGTTAGCGAGATGTACAATGGATATATCTGGGTAATTTGTTCATGCTGAAGCTTAGTGATGATTGCAAACTGCACATGTTATCTTATAAATCAACTCGTGACTGCATGTAAACATGCTGACAGAAGGCTAGCTGTATACTAATAGTTCCAATCTACTGTTGCGTGCTTCAGTGAAGTGGTATGGAACACTCGCTGTTCATCATGTGTACTATTAACCGAAAAAATATTAATTGTAACAGACACCTATCAATGGATTTGGTTAATGATAATGAAGAAATACCCGGAAAAAAGTGCCCTAAATCTCTAGTCACATACTGATAATATAGCAGGCAAATGCTACTTACGGATGCTTCGCGTGACTTTAGACTGGTTACACTGACTGAACTCTAGTGAACAATAGTATTGTAAAAATCTTTGTTAAATGCACAAAGAAATATCATTGTAACAACTCGGAAAAAGTGACCTCTACTTAAAAGAAATGAAAACAACTATTTAAAAAATGAACAAGAGTATTAAATTCGTTCTGGTTGCAGAGGGCCCACGGAGAGCGCTGGGTCATCCTGCCATCCTACATAAGAGGTGGGAGCTTAATAGTGCCAAAAGTGAATACGTAAACAAAAAAAAGATGTCACATCGGCTGTCTGGCACACCAGTTGCGTGCGGTGAGCAAAAGAACACTCCCTGGCAGGAAGATTTTCTGACAATGCCAGAGAGCAGGCAGCTACGTTATCCGAAGGTGCTTGGAGGCAAACAGTACACGTTACGTATCTGACGCTGCACTGACTCCGTACACGTTGTAGACTACGTACCTGCAGCTAAATCTAAATAGACCAATTTTGGCAGAGTGCTATGAAATGTTGGTGGCGTGAACCCTATCGCTAATGACACAGCGTTAACAATTCCACATAGCTATCGACTAAATCACGATGTCTGAGTGTTGTTAAGCCGAACAGTAGGGAAAAGAGCCAATCGGTACCGAAAGGCAACCAAATCCTTTCTTGTTCAGCCTTAGGTAAATCAGTACATGCAAATTTTGATAAAATGTAGTAGAACTCACTAAAAATATGAAATAGGATTATCAGATATTTTCCAGTAATAAAAAAAGAAGTAATGACTACAATGCAATACACTACCCAGTTCAGTGTCAACAATACCACTGAATAACTAATTAGTTACCCGCTATTGGTTCTCACGGCAACGGCCTTGCCGCAGTGGACACACCGGTTCCCGTGACATCACCGAAGTTAAGCGCTGTCGGGCATCGTCGGCACTTGGATGGGTGACCATCCAGGCCGCCATGCGCTGTTGCCATGGGTGCACTCAACCTCGTGATGCCAATTGAGGAGCTGCTCGACCGAATAGCAGCGGCTTCGGTCAAGAATACCATCACAGCGGCCGGAAGAGCGGTGTGCTGACCACACGCCCCTCCTATCCGCATCCTCCCTGAGGATGACACGGCGGTCGGATGGTCCCGGTAAGCCACTCGTGGCCTGAAGACGCAGTGCTTTTTTTTATTGGTTCTCATAAAACATAAACAAACGTACGTTTGCCATGGCGTAAATGCATCACGATTACAAAGCAAAAATTCCCTTCTCTAACACAAAATAATTTTGGTTCAAATAAATACAGGGTGAGGCATAAAAGACAAACGTTTAAAAAAAGAACAGTATATCGTTACTTATGCTTCAAAAAGTTTTACTTACAGAATAATCAAATGAATTGCCATTGTACAAAATCAATGCTTGAAAACGACATCTGCCAGGTGACGACCATTCTCAGCAATTCACTTCTCAAGCCGCTCTCGGAAGTTGGCTTCCACTCTCTCCAGCACTTTAAACGACTTCCACACGAATTGCTTCCTTCAGTTCTTCAAGTACACTTGATGTATGCTGGTATACATGTGACTTGACGTAACCCCTTAAAACGTAGTCGCATGAGGGCTGGTCTGGGGAGCGAGGAGGCCAACTAATCTCACAAAACTGGGAAATTATGCGGCCACGAAAAACAGTCCGAATAGCTTCCACTGACATTCTTGCTGTTTGAGCTGTGGTCCCATCCTGCTGAAACCAGACTTGCCCGATAGGAATACGTTTTCTTCTTTGTTCAGGCAGGAAGAATTCAGTGATTATCCGTCTATAGCGTCTCCAGATTACAGTTACAGTGTTCCTGTTATCGTTGGAAAAAGTACGGACGAATAAGATCTGTACCGATACAGCACACAAAACAGTCACCTTGGGACTATGTAATGCTCTCTCATACATTTGTTTTGGATTTTCTCTGGCCCAATAACGACGGTTCTGCTGATTCACCAAGCCGTTCAAATTAAAGTGAGGTTCATAACTCCTAAAATAATGTTGCCCTTTTGCTCAATGAGATCTGGTCCTCACAATGGAACAACCTGGATTGTAGCTCCACTTCGTTTCTTTGTCTTTGCCTAAATAAATTAACTGACTCGTGCTCGGATGGAACACATGTCACCGTCATCTTTTTCTGATGACTCTTCTGCCTCGTTACGATGGTCGCTGTGCTCACCATCTAAGTCACATTCAGTATTATTGGCTGTAATAGATGCTACTTCAACATCTTTTAGGCCCTCTTTCTCCATCCACACCAAAATATTTCTTCTAGTCTATTCATCTACAGAAATACAAAATAATGTTAATTTACTCATCTCAGATACATTTAGTCATCGTAAAGAAAAAAAAACAATAAACCAAGAGCAATACACATAAATGACGTTGTAACAAATTTGATTGGCTAGCTATATATTTACTTCAGTCTGCCCCCGGTAGCTGAGTGGTCAGCGCGACAGACTGTCAATCCTAACGGCTCGGGTTCGATTCCCGGCTGGGTCGGAGATTTTCTCGGCTCAGGGACTGGGTGTTGTGTTGTCCTACTCATCATCATTTCTTCCCCATCGACGGGCAAGTCGCCGAAATTGCGTCAAATCGAAAGACTTGCACCTGGCGAACGGTTTACCCGACGGGACGCCCTAATCACACGACATTTACATTTTATTTATTTGCTTACTTCGACACTCGCGCTTTGAGCTAACCGCTGCAGTGCGATAGCCGGCCCAACCACGTGACAGCGAGCGACAACGGCGCCACGTACTGACGCGGCAGCGGTGTGCGCCGGGCGGAGGACGTACGAAACTCAGCTGCTGACCGGACGAGAACACCTGTAGGGATTGCTGACATATTTGCCGAGTGTTTTAAAATTAAGTGAGCAAAATGCTCATAGCGCGACAAAGGAAACATCCAACTGTAATGCATATATGCATTCCCTTCACGTGTTTAAGCCAAGTATTACGCACATTTATGCGGTCGGGAATGCTCAGTAGCAGCCAGGCTACATGTACATTTAACAATTAAGCGTCAGCATGGAGCATTAGTGATGAAATCATAGGAGGCAATGTTGTGCAACCTTAGTACGGACAGGATCCCACTATTCGGGAGCAAGATCTTACAATCTGAGACAGTGTTCCGAGACAAACTTCCGTCACAATGTCGGCAAACGTGGCGTCAGATCCGCCTAGCAACAGCGATCTGAACGCCCATTGGCTGAAGGTTTGGATATATATAGGAAACGAGAGAAATATCCTTATTGGCTGAGAGAGAAAGGTGTGGTGGTCTCTCTTGTCCTTCGAGAAGACAGGACGAGTTAGTCGCGAGGAGCCAAGCAAAACGCACGGTCGAGTAACCAGGGCGGCTTTAAAAGAATGGTTGCGAGTGCATATTTTAGATGTTAAACAAGATATAAAGAGAAGTTATTAGTTATAAGAACGCCACATGTCGTGGGCAGGGTCTATCATTATGTAAAGTCACAAAACGGGATTAATGTGTGTAAAGGGCCGAATATAATGGCGTAGTCCAGAGCCGCCATATTGCAAATGCTGATTCTGTGACGTGTGTAACAATTTCTGTATTAAAAGAAGTATAGTACAAACCTTGTAGACAATTAACAACTGGCATCCCTAAACACTCCATTTCAGCAGGATCACCACCTACATGGAACCTGGCGACTGTACGCTACTACCGTGCTACGAGGGACTTACCGAAGCAGCAAGACACCAGGTTAGTGACACCGTCCAGAGAAGCACTTTCTTCTCGCTACAATGCAAATGAGGGTGTAGAACAACACAAGAAAAATAAATTCAACTATCCGGTCGGAATTCAAGTTCACATAAATTTTCCTGTATTGTACATCAAGTCTTTCTTTTCCTCTGACAATAGAGGAAGAAGCTTTTTGTACAACGAAGGAAACCTCGTAACTGGTATTGTCATGTTAACTTGAGGTTAATTTCCCCTTATTTTTTTAGCAACGTTGTATGACATTATTAGTAAGCCGCACGTACACTGAATTTGGGTCACCTGCATTGATCTTCAACCATATAACTGATAATTTTCAAGTTTGGGTGACACTTCGTAACTCCTTCAAGAACACCGACTGCAAGGAAATCATTCTACGTCATTTAATTCATAATAAATGGTGTACCAAACACGCGTCAGGTGTTAGATATTCGTAGGTAATAATGACATCCATTACTCTTTTTTAACTGGATTAATGTAAACGTATCTTCGCAGGGTAGAAAGCTATACCCCAGAACCATAAAATTTGCTCTGCTATTGTGAAATGTCTTGTCAAACCGAGGTAGTTGTACAAACCTATCATTGTCCTGTCGGTTGTTGGTTGTTTTGGGGTGTAAAGAGACCAAAGACAGGGTCATCAGTCCCTTTTCTCTCATCCAAAAGAGACACAACCATCCAGCGGGCTTTCACATCCCACGGAAAACCTGGGTAACACAGAACAGAATACGGATAGGTCATGGCCGTTGAGGATCCTCGGTGTACAGATGGAACTTGAGATCTGACCCTGGGTGCGACTGTGGTACCAAGGAACAAACCATCCATCACATCGTCAGCGAGTGTCCACTGATGATGATGATTTGTGGTGGAGGGCGCTAAACAGCTAGGTCATCAGCACCCTTGCATTAATGTTATACTGAAGAAGATTTTCATAATCTATGGAAGGAGATCAATAAACTGGAAAACTACGTTTGATCCCACCACAGGAAATGTAAAGCAACACCAGGAAGGCGAGGTTCAGACAAGCCCGTAATAAGACACCAGCGAGACACAGCGGGATAACGAAATTAAATCATGGAGGAAATACCTCCTAAGATGCTGTCAAGAAAGAGACAAATAAGCGTGGCTGGATGACGACTTAGAAATAATACGTGGCCCAGCCACTCTGTGACACATCAAGTGTTTTGGGAAGAATTCCGGACACCGCACAAAATTTTAAGATACGAACAACACTCGCCTCGTTATCAGTTAAAATAGAGGGAAGATCCTGTGGGAGACCCAGTTCAACCCTCAGGTCGTCATACAAAACGCACTCACCCAAAATATGTCCTACTGACAGCTGTGTACGGCATCTCTGACATGCTGGGGGCTCCTCCCGACGTAAGAGGAAGCCGTGTGGGCGTTCATCGGCACTGATGACGACTTCCTGAGGGCAACACCACAAGCTGTGGAGTGGCTACAGAACCTAAGGGTGGAATTGTGATTGCTGAAAATACTGGAGTCTGAACTTTATGGAATCTTATTGTTTTATACTGTAGTTATACATTTATTGTTATGGGCCAATGTTCCGTTTACATTATTTTATTATGTTTGTATCCTACATTTTAACAATGTGTATTCTCTTTTATGCTGTTTCCAGTGTAGTGTATCATGCCATAAGCTAAATAAATAAATAATAGCAGTCAAACGAAACAATGTATTCTTGTGCAAAACTTTTAGATTATAGCGATATACAACGTTTCTGTATGTACCACTTTTGATGTAGTTTCTTCTGGCACCTCTTTACCAGCTGCAGAAGTATAAGACTTTCCTCTTTTCCTCCTACTTTTCGTGACATTCTGCTTCTAATTTGATGGCTCGATTCTCGTTTCTATGCATTTGTTCAGCGTTACAATAGACCCTGGAGTGAAATTTACGTCATGCATATTAGCCGTTTCATTGATATACCACATTCTTCCAAGATAGTCAACTTTATAACTACAAAAAGCGCAATTTGTGAACAGAAAAAAGCGTCAGTTGCTATTCCAGAGAAAGCTCAAAATCGCGAAAAATATGATGTACAACCTTCTTTTAATGGAGACCTTCATGTAATTATTTATCACACTTTGTAAAGCCTATTTTAAGTTTTAATTTATGCTGTATCACGAATATCTAAAATTAGAAATACACTCCTGGAAATTGAAATAAGAACACCGTGAATTCATTGTCCCAGGAAGGGGAAACTTTATTGACACATTCCTGGGGTCAGATACATCACATGATCACACTGACAGAACCACAGGCACATAGACACAGGCAACAGAGCATGCACAATGTCGGCACTAGTACAGTGTATATCCACCTTTCGCAGCAATGCAGGCTGCTATTCTCCCATGGAGACGATCGTAGAGATGCTGGATGTAGTCCTGTGGAACGGCTTGCCATGCCATTTCCACCTGGCGCCTCAGTTGGACCAGCGTTCGTGCTGGACGTGCAGACCGCGTGAGACGACGCTTCATCCAGTCCCAAACATGCTCAATGGGGGACAGATCCGGAGATCTTGCTGGCCAGGGTAGTTGACTTACACCTTCTAGAGCACGTTGGGTGGCACGGGATACATGCGGACGTGCATTGTCCTGTTGGAACAGCAAGTTCCCTTTCCGGTCTAGGAATGGTAGAACGATGGGTTCGATGACGGTTTGGATGTACCGTGCACTATTCAGTGTCCCCTCGACGATCACCAGTGGTGTACGGCCAGTGTAGGAGATCGCTCCCCACACCATGATGCCGGGTGTTGGCCCTGTGTGCCTCGGTCGTATGCAGTCCTGATTGTGGCGCTCACCTGCACGGCGCCAAACACGCATACGACCATCATTGGCACCAAGGCAGAAGCGACTCTCATCGCTGAAGACGACACGTCTCCATTCGTCCCTCCATTCACGCCTGTCGCGACACCACTGGAGGCGGGCTGCACGATGTTGGGGCGTGAGCGGAAGACGGCCTAACGGTGTGCGGGACCGTAGCCCAGCTTCATGGAGACGGTTGCGAATGGTCCTCGCCGATACCCCAGGAGCAACAGTGTCCCTAATTTGCTGGGAAGTGGCGGTGCGGTCCCCTACGGCACTGCGTAGGATCCTACGGTCTTGGCGTGCATCCGTGCGTCGCTGCGGTCCGGTCCCAGGTCGACGGGCACGTGCACCTTCCGCCGACCGCTGGCGACAACATCGATGTACTGTGGAGACCTCACGCCCCACGTGTTGAGCAATTCGGCGGTACGTCCACCCGGCCTCCCGCATGCCCACTATACGCCCTCGCTCAAAGTCCGTCAACTGCACATACGGTTCACGTCCACGCTGTCGCGGCATGCTACCAGTGTTAAAGACTGCGATGGAGCTCCGTATGCCACGGCAAACTGGCTGACACTGACGGCGGCGGTGCACAAATGCTGCGCAGCTAGCGCCATTCGACGGCCAACACCACG
The DNA here is from genome assembly GCF_023864345.2 of Schistocerca serialis cubense. Lineage (NCBI taxonomy): Eukaryota > Metazoa > Arthropoda > Insecta > Orthoptera > Acrididae > Schistocerca > Schistocerca serialis. The sequence goes on from NC_064643.1 coordinate 157,856,451, forward strand.
GTTCCTGGTGTGTCCGCTGTGCCGTGCGTGTGATCATTGCTTGTACAGCCCTCTCGCAGTGTCCGGAGCAAGTATGGTGGGTCTGACACACCGGTGTCAATGTGTTCTTTTTTCCATTTCCAGGAGTGTATGTGAACACAAGGGGTCATGCCGGGGGTACATAATCGTAACGCAAATACTGTTGGAGGTAGGTAGTCTTCCAAAGTTCCTCGACACCATACAAAAGTCTGCGCACTACGTGCTCCAAGGCTGCTCCCTTTTTAATTTAGCAAAAGTAGGATGGGGACCTGAAGCGCTTACCCATTGGTGCGAGGCGCACTGGAATACAGTAACTGTAAACATTCGTTTAATGAGACATTCCCTTAGGCACAAGAGTGCCGCACCGACGTGTTCCTGCGCCATTGGCAGATGTATCAAAGTTTCCCTCCCTCCGTTCCCCGTAAAACAGGCGTCCGGGAATATTCTCTAGCTGTTTTTCAAATTTCATAGTTTTATAAATACGTTTAGTAATATTGAGACATAAATGAAAAGTATTGGTGGCATCAGCTGCCATCAACAGCGATATCGTGTTTCCGTTGTGACTTCAAAACTGACGGGGTGTTTACCTGCCAAAATACTCGCGATTGTCGAGGAAGTTACCCGGCGGCGCTCTCGTAAGTTATTTGATCATTAGCTTGAGTTTCTGAGCAAAGGTACTAGCTGGACTGACTAATAAACTGCATACGCTCTCCAACTTTCTTGCTTGCGTCTTCTACAATAGCGTTTCGCTCCATTGATCAGTCGGCAGGAATCGGGGAAAATTGTAAGCCTTCCTCTAAAAGGTCCCCTCTTTGCCTACGCCCTTGGCAGGGGCCTACCTCGCCACACCCTCGCTAATGTCCTGAGCAACCCTGGCACAATTAACCGTGCCCAATTACCCGACTCAGGTACATGTACAGGGGAGCCCGGTAGCTTGTTAATGGCGCCACTGTAAAAAGGTTGACGATTTGTAGGGAATATCGATTCTTTTGTGCAGCATGTAAAGGGCCAGTGCACATGTCAGTTTAACTGAGACAATACAGCTGAATAGCTGTAACTTTAATATTGCATCTACATGTGATTATTACCTGGAATACTATCTTGTGACTAATCCTAAATACGATTGAGTATCGTTAATGAAATAACACACAAAAATAATGAAACTGACCCATTAAAATTGTCTGCAATATTGATAACATTTGCTCTATAAATTATCTCAGCTACCAAAATAGTTTCTAAAAACACTCAACATCAAATTACAAACTGATCAGCACCGTTAAATTAATCTACTACAATATTCTTTGTAAATAATTTTGGCGATTTCTTCTACTTGATTAAAAATTTATGTCTATTGGATAACGTTATAGACTGTAATACTTCTCAGACTTTCGCTTCTAGCCCACATTACAATACAATGAGGTGACAGAAGTCATGTGACAGCAATATTCGCCGGCCGCTGTGGACGAGCGGTTCTAGGCGCTTCAGGCCGGAACCACGCTGCTGCTATGGTCGGCCGGCCGGAGTGGCCGTGCGGTTGGTTCTAGGCGCTACAGTCTGGAGCCGAGCAACCGCTAATGTCGCACGTTCGAATCCTGCCTCGGGCATGGATGTGTGTGATGTCCTTAAGTTAGTTAGGTTTAAGTAGTTCTGAAGTTCTAAGTCTAGGGGACTGATGACCTCAGATGTTAAATCCCATAGTGCTTAGAGGCATTTGGACCATTTGAACAGCGATATGCAAATGTGCAGATGGCCTTAGTATCGCGTTAACGACGTATGAAAGGGCAGTGAGCTGGCAGAACTATCTCTTATACTCATGTGATTCACGTGAAGAGATTAACGAAATTATTATGGCAGAGCGACAGGAATAAACGGCCTTGGAAGGTCGAGTGGAAGTTGGAGCTAGACACATGGAACATTCCATTTCTGATACCGTTAGAGAATTCATTGTTCCGAGATCCACAGTGTTAAGAGTGTGCCGTGAATACCAAATTTCAGCCACTTAACGACTGAAAGCAGTGGCCTTTGCGTAGAGTTGTCAGTGCTAACAGACAAGCAACACTACGTCAAACAACCCAGAAATCGGCGTGGGACGTATGACGAACGTATTGTTAGGACAGTGTGGCGAAATTTGACGATAATGGACTATGGTACCAGACGACTGACGCGAGCGCTTCTGCTAAGAGCACGATATCGCCTGCAGCGCATCTATTGGGCTCGTCACCGTATTAGTTGGACGCTACACTACTGGAAAACCGTGGCATGGTCGGATGAGTCCCAATTGCAGTTGGTAAGAGCTGATGATAAGGTTCGTGTGGGGCACAGACCTCACGAAGCCACAGACTTAAGTTGTTAACAAGGCGCTGTGCATATTGAGGGTGGCTCCATAATGGTGTGAGCTGTGTTAACATTGAAGTGATTTGGTCCTCAGGTTCAACTGAATAGATCATTGATGGAAATTGTTATTTTCGAATACTTGGAGACGATTTGCAATCGTTCATTGACTTCATGTTGTTCTCCAACAACGACAGAATTTGTATGGATGACAATGCGCCACGTCACAGGGGCAACAATTGTTCGTTATTGGTTTGAAGAACAGTCTGGTCAGTTCGTACGAATCATTTGGCCACCCTGGTCGCCAGACGTGAATCCCATCTAACATTTATGTGATATAACCGAGAGGTAAGGTCGTGCACAAAATCCTGCACCGGCAACACTTCCGCAATTATGGATGGCTGTAGAGTCAGCAAGCGTCAATATTTCCGCAACTGACTTGCAACGACTTGTTGAGTCCATATCACATCGAGTTCCTGCTCTACTCCGGACAAAAGGAGGTGCGACACGATATTAGGAGGCATCCCACGACTTCTCTCACGTTAGTGCAGAAGTTTAACATTTTCTTACGCCGTTCTGAAATGATAGTGTCCACTTTATTCATGTTCCAGTCGTATTCTGAAATTATAAAATTTACCCCCGAAAGTTAAGGTTTTTCCAAATGTGAAAAACTGTTCCAAGTTGTAACGTGGTCATTAATCATGGACCTAAAAGAGTCACAATGGGCAAACTCTTTCCATTACTGGGTTTTCTTTTCTGTATGTTACCTTACTACTTTACTACACACCAACGTTCAGTCACTGAAATCAAATGAAGAAAACGTATTATAGGAAAAGAAGATTTGAAGTAGGGTATAGTGGCAGTTAACATAAATTTCCATTTTCAGGAGAGAGAAAATTTTTAAGACAGTAAAGAAACTAAGTTCGTTTGAAAAATACCACCTGTTCCATCGTCAAACACCTTTCGTTGCAAGGTACAATATGGTGCAAAACTGAAGAAGTATAGATTAGCTGTGCAGACATTATGTACCTAGTTTTAAAAATATACAGAATTTTACTTACCATATAACTCTGTAACTCGTCAGTTAACGACGTCCTCCAAATGACTTTAACATATTATGCACAACTTAAATATGTAGAACTGGCAATACTTATAAACTCAGTAAAAAAACACAACCTCATATCTCATAACAGCGAAAACATATGAAAATGCCAGAAATGGCAATCTCTGGAGAGCTTTCCTTCTAAATTCGGTCATTATATTGAAACAGCGATCAGGCAACATCAAGAGTTCCTATGTAAACTGCCCTGCCAATATAACGCTCCCCACTACCAGTAGTTTTCTGCAATCATCTTTTAGCAGCATGACATGCAATATTCCAGCGTTGAGTCATCTTTCTGTCACTGACGGCCACAGTGTTCCATTTGATGTTCAGAAGGAAGTTGTTACAACGGTTTTGCTCAAGTCAAGCGCTACAAACGTGCACACTGAAGTGGTGTTATGTGGCGACACGTTTTGCAATTTCAGAAAAAGACTGCAGTACATATAAATTGAATCCTATCATTTCAAAATGGAGTAAGAAATACATCAAACTTTTATTGCAAGTCTGCCTAGTGACGAAAGACCTTAAAGTAAACGCTCTCCCTTACATATAAAATTTTAAAGAAATACGAAAAAGGTTCAAGTGTAATTATTAACAAAGAATATTACTTCAGATCACTTTTTACGGCGCTGAACGTTTTCTGACTTGATGACCCTGATTATCAGTACGTACACGTTATCTGAGTCACAGTAAAAGGATAGAAAACTATAATACTGGCCCTTTTCAAAGTATGACGAGTATTCTATCATGTGAGACAGAAAAGATGGACGTTTTTAGAACATACAATATTCAGGCTCAAGTAGTAGGATGGGGGACTGATGTGGTCTCGTGTTTGCTGTTTCGTGCCATTTTGTTTAGTCGAGGTCAGGGAGCCGTGGACTGTGCAACATCGTGTGTTTGCTTGCAGTAGTTTTGTGCATAATCATTAGTCTACCGTTGTAGTCCACTGTAGGTTTCGTCGCCAATTCAATCGTATTAGACATGATAGTTTCGCACTCTTAACATGTTGGACTGAATCATTTCGTTTGCGAGGGACACTGACAAACAGAAAACAGCCAGGGCCTGCACATTCAGAACGCACTTTAGGATATGTTGAAACAGGTCAGTAAGAAAAAAAAGTTTTCCATATGATTATTACACTCCATCATAATGACCAAATTGATCCAACTACTGGGGAACATGCAAAATCCGAAACCATCACGTACTGTCATCGGACAAAAGAAGTTGTCTATTTGGTAGATCATCTGAACAAGGGTATTACATGGTTCGCGTAGCATGTGAATGGCAATTGAGATATTTTTTCGATTTTAAATTTTACTGGCTTAAATAGTCAAATAATGAACAAAGAAAATACAAGTGTGATTATTATATGGAAACGCTGGCGTTGGAGCTAATATGACCACGAATTATGCATAGGAGTACAATGCAAAATCTGTCTTATCCTTTACAGTACGTTGTAAAATAATTTCCTATTAAAACTAAAGTTTCAGAACGCTGAAAAAGCAGTGGTATGTCAAGTCTGTCCAGGACTCAAAAATTGTAGACAAAAAATGCATATATTCATTGTTAAAATATTTGTGTAATGAGTATGCTGTACCATTATTTGATATGTGCAAAGCTCAGATATATGATGAAGATTAAGTCACAAAAGTTAAATAATAATGAACCCTTCTTTGTTTCTTCCAGTTTTTTTATAATTGCTGCAGTAGACTGGCGATTCTAATTGTCCACTGATTATTAACAATGCTACAGATACACTGATTTATTTGTCCTGCAAATAAACTTTTAAATAGTAAAATATGAGTATTTTACTACAAAAATATTAATTTACACATGTTAGATACATTTACATTTCCCACATGGGGTAGCTGCATGTGGTCTAAGGCTACTTGCCACAGACAACACTGCTGTCCTTTTCGGAGGTTCGAGTCCTCCCTCAGGTAAGGGTGTGTGTGTTGTTCTTAGGGTAATTTGGTTTAATTTAGATTAATTAGTGCATCAGCCTAGGGACCGATGACCTCAGCAGTTTGGCCCCATAGGAACTTACCACAAATTTCTAATTTCTCATTTTCGATTGCTTGTTGAGTGCGACCAAAATGCTTGACGCAGGACTGATCACGTAACTTTTAAAGATACGAGTTCTTGAGGGTTAAGTATTTGAAGAGTCATATTAGAGAGCTCAACTGTTTGACACAACACCACTAACAACCACCGAAGTAACACATCTCAAAGTGATCAGGAAGCTGTGTTCCACCAACAATTTAGCTGGAATAATAGGAAATATCGGTATGAACACCCCTATCCCTGGCCAGCAGCATTTAAAGAACTGAATACATAAGTGCAAAGCAGCACCAAACGTCTGATATCCATATAGGTGAGTTAATGTCTTAAATATTTGCAGTTAGGCATGTAAAGCCTTTGTGCTTAAAGGTGCTAAATCCTAACATTACTTTTGGATTAATTGTCCATAGACTAATGAGAATGCTTAGGATAGGTTTGAAATTATCTTCAGTATTTGTGAGAAGATGCTAAGTGTTCTCATTATCAAACACTGAATGAATGTATTCTGGCTAATTTTCTCTCCATTTTGTAGTGAATGCTGGTGTAAAAATATTTCTAGCTGCATTATTTTCCATGTATTAATCCTTGAAATTGTACTTCATCAGAGCCATACTGTCTTTAATAACATTTATATCTATATTATCTAAGTGATAATCCAATAGTGTCTCGTAAAATTTTTCTAAATCTGTGACATACTCTGTTTTACTATATTTTGGCATTGTACAAATTTTCCCCAAAGTGAATTCAGAAGTATCCTAGCAACAAATCATTTTCCTGGGTTTAAAGTACTTTTATTCTACCTAAATCTAACACAATATCTGTTTTTCTCTTTTACAAGTGTTATACACTTGTTATCACTTTCAACCTTAAGAGGGCTGCTTTCTAATTTTATTTTTGTGATGTCTCAAATAATTTTAAGCAACACATCGCTTTTATTTCTAAAATTCCATACTTAGTACATAACTTAAATTTTATGTCCTTTTTCTATAGATTTACTTAGTTCATCAGTTGTTCAAACTCCAATAAAACTTCTTTCATCATCATAGTGATTACATTTATTTATTCTTTCTTCTGCACAATTTCTACATAAAGGAAACAACAGGTTTCATTTTTATCGCCCTTGATCCAGGTGAAACGACATGATACAATTTTCTAGGTGCCACAACTTTACATTTTGTAAGCCCATACCACTTTTACTATAATACCTTGTTGTATCAGGATAATAATCATTATATGGTACAGCTGGAGAGGCGGTACACTCATCAGTATCTCCTATTTTTGTGTTACCATTATCTGCTTTAGATCCTAATTTTCCTGCATTTGTATGACATGAATCAGAAGCATCTTTTGGATTGGTGGTTCAACAACACTGGGTAACGGTTTTAATTTCTTAAGTGTTATATATACTGCTGAGTTAAGCCAATCACATTTCTACATCACCACTAAATTATATCCAGCATTTCGTATTTCTGTACTTTTAATTAATGTTATTTGATATAGGTGACCCATCGATTCCTATTTCTGTTGTTACACCTTTAAACATATGTTACAACTACACCAAACACAGTCACAGTATTGATAAACAGTATCGGTTTCCTTATCAACGAGATCTAGTTTAGCTCCAGCTATATTTACTTCACTGCTGTCAAGGACATATTGAATATTATTGTTGTTTAAACTGTTTAAACAAGCTATAGATTCTTTACTGTAATATTCATTTTCTTCTTTATCCAACACAGCGATTCTTCTATTAGGTAAATATTTAGATCTGATATAGCCATACACAATCCAGCAACTGTTAAGTAACAGAATTGTACTATATCAGCTATCTATAGAAATTGTTTTCATAGTTCTAAGCAACCTTTTCTAGATCATAATTACAGTATTAATTAATTACTTTCTTCATATTTAACAATAATTTTATTCAACTTTTTCACTGTAACTTTTGAGAAATATTTCCATAGACTTCGGTTTGATAGTATCAGCACAATAATACTTGATCTCAGAAATTTTGCCTACATAATTTTTATTTTTCCTTTTTACTAAATAAACGTCTTACATTCTTTCAAAGAAAATATTTTTTGGAAGCTATCAAGAGGACCTTGTACAAAATTGCTGCTATCCATAATTTTCAGTTCTAGATGCTATAAGATCAGTGTAGTTCCTCTGTAGTTAGTATATGGTTTTATACTTCAAAATGAATGGTGAATCATAACCTTCAGAATAATGAGCTATAAATATATAATTCTGACGTTTAGCAGATATCATCTACCTACAAAATTCATAATGTGTCTTTTATTAATAAACAGTATGACCATCAAAATTGTGATGTATTACGAGATTTGGAATATGTGTACTTGTTTCTTGTTGTGCTTTATAATCAAACCATCTGCATAGGTCCAAAAAATTCTCTCTGTTATTCTGTTTTCTCAATTTAAAATGTTTTCCTGTAAATATTTTATAGCATTCCTAGCACTGGAAAATCTTTGAATTCTTCATTAATATAACAACTATCTTTACTACAATTTTGACATCCTTTGACTATAAAATCTCACAAAATTTCCTTTCACAAATACCATATTTTTACAATTCATATTCAGTGTAACATTTATGATTCTTAATTTTTACTATTTGGTTACAGTTTTTGCATAGCTCAAACCCCATTTCTGTTCTTTAGATCTCAAACAAATGCCCTTATATTTTCTACATTTATACATTTTAAGACAAACTTCTCAGTGGTTCCTTCAGCATTTTTCATTACACCAGTATCTACTGCATATTTTGCAGTATATCTTATTTTCCTCAGAACTGTGTTCTGCACCACTGAATAATATATATATTTTTCTTTATGTTTTATGGCTGTGGTTGTTCTTGTTGTTATACTGTTTATCACATATACAACACTATTGTGATGATCCTAATAATGATGACATACTGTTAATTAATCAAAATCTTTATACAGATATATTTTCATTGCTTTTTCAGGACCACAATAGATAACTAAATTAAAATTTTCAGCACACTCAACATTTATTTGAATATCCAAAAATTGCTCAAAAATTTTCATATCATCTGGAGTAAATCACTCTTCAGAGTTCTCCAAATTGGTTACATAATATGTTAGTTGACTCTTTTTGTAATATGTATTTATCTCCTAATCTAATCAACCATATTTCATTCTCAGTTGGCCCCCTACCTAAAATATTATTTGTATGATATGTTAACACTATTATTATTGTTGAAGTACAACACAGAGTATCATTATTACTAATTCCTCTGACACTTATTATTAAATTTAGTAATGTATCTTTTCTTCATCAGCTAAATTAGTTACTTTTTTACCTCTACCACTACCTCTATGAATCGCCAACATTTAAATATTAAACATGGTATCTGCCATATCAATAGATTCATCAAATGATAATATATCTCTGATTTTATTGGACAAGCCTTGAACAGAGTGATTTGTATTATCTGATGCCTTATATCCTGTAGATATTGAATAAAACGTTTTTGGATTAGCGGTGGTTATATTCAAATTATCTTATTTTCTAAAATTAATACCATTTTTTACTACTTCCACAGTAGAATTAAGTGCTTTCGTTATTTAATCTGAATTATCACTAATAGTATATTGTTCGCTAATATTATCATTGTTAAAGAGAATTTTATAGTCAAAAGACCAACCTTTAACTTCTTCATTATATTTGTATTTTATTTCTTTAATCTCAAATAAATTGGTTTTCAACAGTTTCTTCACGTTTCCTTGCTCAAACTCCAAGTGGTTATAATCAGACTTTCCCTATTTAACATGTTATAACAAGAAAACTAAATACTGTACAATCTATGGATGATGGATGGAGAGGGTTTTAAGGGAGCACGACAGCAAGGTCTTCAGCGTCTGCTCAGTAACAGATTGAGACGGGTGTCATGAAACGACAGAACAATAAGATAAAACAGAACATAAGACACAGCAAACAAGCTTGGAAACATATGTGCCTACTCACACCAAAACGTGGACAGAGATGCCGTCAGCAGTAAAACATGGACAACACAGGAAGAAAGTCGTAGAGGGAGCTAAAACAATATAGCAGATGGAAGTGTCTGGCTGACCACAAGGAAAAAAGGAGGAGCCAGCCACTTGGGAACCTCCAGCCTAAAAGTTTAGGCCAGAGTCCACACACATCACAAAACTTTATAACCCTAATCATACACATCTCATCATTAGCTAAAACACAGGGCAGATACCCATCAACTCGTGCTTCTGCTCTTGCATCACGGTATAAAATGCAGTCTGTTAAAATGCACCCGACAGAGATGTGCACACCACAAGCATCACAAAACGGGGAATACTCCCGCCGTAATAGAAAGCTATGTGTGAGAGTGTGTACGTGTTGGGGCTTACGGGCGCTCAACATCGTAGTCATCAGCGCCTTGACACACATTAAAAGGAACGAATGTGGACAGGCCTAATAAAACTGAAGCACACACTCAAAGGAAGCAGGAAAAGAAGGAAAATGCTACATAATAAATTAAAACCTAAGGAATGGGAAAACATAGCAACAAGAATGCCACAGAAAATTGTCATTGGCTGGCCACTTACATAAAATATGGGCGTGCTTGTCACGCAGTGACCAAATTAAAATTCTCTCCCTAAAATCTGTGTAAAAACATTTGACATGGCACAGAACTTTAAAACTTTAACCACAATCGTCCGAGTGTTGCCTAAAAGAGATGGCAGGTCCGCTGGCAAGTCAGCCGTGGCCCGCTGGTCAGAAAATAAAACGCAATCCAATAAAACGTGGCGCACAGTGACCTGGACGCCGCAAGCATCACACATTGGAGGGTTCTCTCGCCGAAGCACGAAGCCATGCGTCATAGGGCTGTGGCCTATTCGAAGCCGAGTGAGGAGAACCACGTCCTGTCGATGGGGCTGAAAGGAAGTACACCACAAACGCGTTGTGGGCTTGACTATACGGAGCTTATTGTCAGTCACTTCCAGCCACTCATCCTCCCACCGACACAGCGAGGTGAGTGCGTGCAGGGGGATAGCACACTGAGATACTTGTGGATCGAGGCACGCCTCCTTGGCTGCGAGATCTGTCCTTGATAGCGTCCAATCCGAAGATGCGTGAGGGTCACTTCTTCCCGCCTGAGCAACCGGCAGGACCAACGCCATGGCCGAGTTGTTGACTTCACCAACCACAGGTTATTGGCAGTCACCGCCACCCATTCTTTCTCCCACAACTCCATGCACTTCTTGTGGAGTGCACAAATGACAGACTGCAAGGGAATACGACACTGGACCACGTCCTGCCCACTGCAGGCCTCCTTGGCAACCAGATCGGCCAGTTCAGTTCCCCAAATTCCTACGTGACCAAGAACCCAGCAAAAGGACACCTCCTTAACACGCAGTTGGAGGAAGTACAGTTGGTCATATATCAGCTGGACCTTCTCCTCAGTTGGGTGCAGATTCTGCAATGACTGTAAGGCACTAAGAGAATCGGAGCAGAGGAGAAATCGATTGCCCCGAAAACGATTCATTTGCTCCAGTGCCTTCAGGATCGCGTGGAGCTCCGATTTGAAAACGTTATATTCGTTAGGGAGGTGAATCCGGGTAACATGATTAGGGTACACTACAGAAGGCGAAGGAAATTCTCCTGTTAGGAGCTACCAGTGTAAACGACGATAAAACCGTGATACGCATCTAAAATGTTAAAAAAACCGAGATTGGAATGTAAAATCTGGTGTACTATCTTTCTTAAAATTAGTCAAATCTAAAATAAGTCTGGCTCTCTGGAGGAGCCAAGGTGGAAATCTGCTCCAACCGCGACGGAAAACATGAGGACCAGCCATATCCATCGCAGAGAGACAACCCTGTGTGCAAATCCCAGAGGGCCGCGTCGCTCGTCGCCGGTTATGAAATAGCCGTGCCAGAGGAAGATGAACAACGGTATGGTATGCAAGAGTGTATGGTGTGGACGAAGTTTTATACGCCTGGCGCACCGTAAGTAGCCGCCGCCGCATATGAAGTGGCGGTTCACCAGCCTCTGCAGAGAGGCTTCGTATGGGGCTATTTCTGAATGCTCCAGTGGCCAACCGAAGCCCTTCATGGTGCACAACGTCCAACATCTTTAAGTAAGAAGGCCTCGCAGACCCATGCACCGTGTACCCATAATCGAGCCGAGATCGCACAAACGCCCTGTAAAACTGGAGGAGACAAGTCCTGTTGGCTCCCCATGTACTGTGGCTAAGACATTTTAAAATACTTAAGGCCTTAAGTGACCATCGTTTCAGGTCTTTAAGATGAGGTAACTACGTAAGCTTCGAGTCAAAAATGAGCCCCAGAAATCTCACCGTGTCTTTAAAAGCGAGGACAGTGTCCCTTATTCTCAGGAAAGGTTAAAATCGAACGAGAACGGTGAAAAGGAACACACACGGACTTCTCGGTGGAAAACTTAAAACCACTCTTCTGCGTCCAGTAATCCAAACGTCTAAGAGTAAGTTGCAACTGATGCTTTGTCGCTGCAAGGCTTGAAGAAGAGAAAAACAAAGAGAATTCATCCACTATGGAGGTAATGCTATTAATAGCGATGGCAAAGACTGTCACATTTAAAACGCTACCCTGAGGGACACCGTTCTCCTGCTGAAAGCGGTCAGACAGGACGACACCACTTTGGTGTCTAAAATATCGTGGCGAGAGGAAAGACTGAACGAGTACGAAGCATGGTAACATTAACGTCCAGAGTATGGAGTGCACGGTTTCCAGCCACCACAGTGTGACCATCCAGTTACAACTGTACTATTAGCAAAACAGCCATAATGATGCAGCTGCTCTAGGAAATATCGCCAGCTCAAAGATTTATGGAAGGGTCTTCTTTCTCCACCTGCTGTGCAGAACATGACGAAGAGGTTCAAATGAACTGGACATCTCGGTGTCGCTCATGGAAGAGTCTGACAACCGGTTGCACCAGAAGTGGTTGATGAAATCGCTGTTGCTACAGCAGACAATGCTGTGTGTAATTCCTGATAGTCAGGCAGTGTGCATGCTGTCACGACAGTTGAACATCCCATGGTCCACTGTACAGAAGGTGCTTCGAACCATTCTCAAATGGTATCTGTACAATAACTGTATTGTAGAGCAGCTTGCACCACACAACACACAACGATAGGTTCTCTTCGCTCTCCACGTTCTCGCAAGAACTGAAGTTGATGAGGTATATCCCTCAACCATCCTATGGACAGATGAAGTTCATTTTTCTCTGACAGGTCAAGTAAAAACACAGCATTTTCAAGTGTGGGGATCTTCACCTCAAGTCACTCTGCATAAAGTTCCTCTGTTTGTTGAATGTGTCACCATATGGTGTGGCTTCATGGCTATGTTCATAATTGTTTCAGTCTCTTTGAATAATGCTTGATGACATGGAAAATCTTGTAAAACAATCAGATTAATTAATTCTGCTTTCTTTAATTTGTTATAGCCCCTGGTCCCAAGATATTTGACTACAGTTTTGAGTTCAACTGCTTTCATATCATCTAATTTACTTGTAGTCATAGTTAAACTATGTGATAAAATTAAATTATCTTTAATTAAATTACTTTGCTACAATGAAGTTGAGCAAGCGTAACACGTATCATAGTCTGTATTTATAGAGGTAAATATCATTATCTTCGTAGAAAATGAGAAATTAATTAATTTTCATTTTACTTAACCTCCATCTTTGTTTTCAATAATCCTGAAGAAAAAGCATGCCTCTAGTAGGTTGTCCCTAGATGAGGGAATTAAGTAACAACAACTAAAATCTTTAATTTTTTGACAATAAGTACACTGCTTGGTTGAATTATCATGCTCATTACTTTCCACTGATAATAATATTTTAGACTGTTCATCACTTGAAGTTTGTTTAAAATGATTCTTATGATATTCAGGTGTGATATATTTTCCACATACACAAAAAATTCTTATTGCTATACCTATTTCTATGACGATTTTTATCACACTGTTTACATGTATGAGAGTGATTATCCTTGGCATGTTTATGTGATGGGAAGTTATCACAAAACCACTCTACTTCACAGGTTTTACATTCTTTGGATACTTCCATTTATTTGGAAACATTTTTTATTAGATTTAAGTAAAATTATGCACTATCATATTCATATAACAATAAATAAGTGAATGTGATAACTGATAAATAGAATAATCCTTGGTTTAAAGCTAAACATGTTGCTTAAATATAACAATATAAAAATACAATTCAAATAATATGAAAAAATATTGATGAAGATGATGAGATTTATTATGAAAACATCAAACCCATCTGCCAGACAGGTTCGAAAGGTAACAAAAACTACTGTTTCCATAAATGAATCATTACTTAATTTTATCATAAAAAAGAAGCTGAACAGTTTAGAAAACGAATAATAAAAGCAATTTTAGCAGCTACTAAAAATGTAAACTACAAGAAAGTAAAAAATTAGAAGATAAAGAAAATAAACAGTTCCAACTACTATTACAAGAAAAGGAAAAGGAATGTCTATTTTTAAAAGAAACAGAAGATCATGAGGTGGAGATGAATAAAGAACTAATTATTTACATTGGCACTTCTAAGCAGTATGCCAAGAAAAATTATTTATTAGTTGGAGGTGTATTTTCTAAGAATCGTCTTTCTGGCTGATTATCCAGTTATAGCACTGGAAGATCGAAAGAGGATTACATGTTTTATGTCACAAAATAAGAATGAACCAATTTTAAATTCATAGGACATGTGCTTAACGTTTATTTTGGCATAGACAGAGTAAAGAAAAGTAAATATATGCACAATATTCACTTTATCAGTCTGTCTTATTTTCTTGAGAAATTAAGTGAGCATTCCAATGGTATTGTTGAAGAAATAAATGAAAAGTGATAAAATATTTATGATGAAATTTTGACTTAGCCTGGTATAGAATTTACCTAGAAAATATTTTATCTAATTTATTTTATTATAGATGAATCGACTCAGGCATAGAAGCCTGTCAACAACAAGCTGATATTTAATAATAAACAAGTGTTTATGATAAGAGATGAAGAGAATAATGCATGATTGAAAGGTAAAGATGCAGCTGAAATTTCAGAATATCATCAAACACATAAAGGATATAAACATATTGATGATGAACTCAAAAATACATTAGAAAATTTAAGCCTATCCAATTTGGTCAGTGCAACATATAATGGAAAAAACCATATTTATTAATGAACAAGGATTATATTCTTTAATTTTATCAACTAAAAGGCAAGAATCTAAAAAATTAAAAAAATCTATTATGATTGAATTTTTACCATCTATTAGAAAATTTGGAAATATAATATTAGAAAAGAAATGATATGCATTTACAGAAACCAAATAGAACACAAAAATAATTTTATAGAAATAGCTCTCCATTTTTATTTCTATATTCTTTAATTTGAAGGAGCCAAACAATTTACAAAATAACATTATCCTTACTGACCCAACTATTATGTGAATTTTCACATCCCAATCATTTAACATTTACTTCAACTCTTTCTCAAAACTTTACCTACTAGATATACATCTTCACATTTTTTGTTTCGTAGATTGTTCTCATAAAAATTTCCTTTTATTTTTTTCTCCATCCAAACCCTTTAACTTATACCTGATTGAATTACGTTTTCAAATTGGAAAATTTCTGTTGACCAGTTGGCTGTTCATCCACAATCAAAAATTCCTTCATGTTCACTATTTCTAACTTTATTACTGACTTTGTATTGAGGCTTAACATTAGATACACTGATAGCTTGCTTATATTTTTGGTCATTAACTTCTATTGGCTTCATTTTTATTGTGGAATGCTTTGTAGCATTCATCAACCAATTCTTTCACTAGTTCAGTCGATTTACAATTTCCCTGTAACTCATTTATTTCCACATCTTTTCTTTAAGCTATCTATTAAACCCTTCTATAACAGATGCTTTTAATTCAGAATGAGTTAGTGATGTACCTTTTTCCATAAGTTCTTGAAATTCGTTATTAAAAAACCCTTTTCTATCATTTGTTTGAAAAATTTCTGGAGTTCTGTGTCTAAATATTTTCTCAAAACTATCATTACATTTTTAATTCTTTATATTTAACTGCAATAGCCCAAGAAAATTCTGAGAAGACGTCAATTACAGTTAATAAATATTTATCACCTTTATTTATTTTAAAATGCCTTCTAATTCCACAACACATGTCTACTAGATTTGCCTGCGATAAATCATCTCTCTCTCTCTCTCTCTCTCTCTCTCTCTCTCTCTATATATATATATATATATATATATATATATATATATATATATATATATATGTATAAAATGTGTCTTCTTCTAAAAATCTTTTGCATTGTTTTATGTAACTCATTAATAATTTCTTCACAAATATTCACTTCTTCACATACAAATTCTTTTTAGTAGATTTACTCTCTTTATACTTGCATACTGTACAAAGACCTTAAACACTCTGTCTTCCATTTTCAGTGATGAGTCTTTGATGAAATTTTCCCATACGAAAGCTACAACAGAGGAGGGCAATTTTTCACAATTTTTGAAAGCAGTTATTCCCATCAGTGCAAAACGTTCAGCATCTGAGAACTGGAAAGCTTGACATACAATTTTATACAAGGAAAGTTGTACAGCATCGAACTGTTTTCAGGATATCAAAGAAAGTGACCAAAAAAAACATAGATGATAAGTAAGTAATCCCATATTCAACAATGAGTAGATCATATGCTTATTGACCAAGATGAATTTTCTACCTTCATGCAACGAAGTTTTCCGATACTAGTTTTTTTAATTTTTGTTACTGTTACAACTTATCGACATAATGATTTTCGAAACTATAAAACTTGCAAAACAATACATTAATATTGTATACAGGAGAGAAATTATTTACAAGGGTATCAAGAGTATCAGTGATAAGAAATATTTTACTTTTATTATGTTTTATTAGTAGTAAAGGAACTTAATTTAACCAACAATTAATTAAGTTGCATTTAGTTATATAAAATTACGTTAATGTAATACAATAAAACAAAGTACCTTAAAGATTAATGTTTAGCTATGTACAGTCTGTTTGTCTTAATTTGACAGGATTAATTTTTATCATACTTGGAGGATTAGGGTCCAAATAACATTAATTCTTCCATTCTTTCCGTATTCCAATCGTCTGTTGGCTCTCTTCTTTATTATATTAAAATGACATTATTTATGTCACTGTCATCAGTGTCAGTAATAGGGATGTCACATGGAACATTGGTGCATTACGGTTCACATGATGTTGTTTTTCCTGCAGGAACAACCTCCATGGCACACTGTTGCACAAGAGCAGTAAATGGTTTTCAGCACTTCCGCAAGCGCCTCTTCTTTAGTAATGGGAACTAGCAAGAGGTCAAATTTTGAACCGTCCAGCCCCATTGCAGTGGACCTAGTAGGTTGTTTTTCTAAGCTTGCACCTGCAATTACGTTATCACAGAACACTGTCGAGCAGTTGTTACCGTAGGAGACAAAGTGGGGAGGCTGAATGATGTCTTTGACATACATTTTTCAAAGATTTGTGAGCGACATACATTTAATGACTTTGTTCCATCTTCGCAGTACAAGGCTTCTATGAGCTTCTGTGCTGCCTCAGTCGTCTCATCAGCAGTAGCAGAGGAATTGCTAAATATCTCTGCTGTTTGCTGTAGGTTGTTTATCGTCTACATTGGTTTTAGTTTTCCTTTGCCATAATACGATGAAGTCATATTGCAGCCATTGACGGCATGGTAGGAACAGAATATTGTCCATCGGTACTAGAGATATCTCGAAATTTAGGGGACTGATGACTATGTCACCATGTCTGCCGTTGCCTGGTTTCGGTAGAAAAATGTTGGAAGACAGTGGAGGTGAAGCATGCAGACTCCCAAGGAGGCCGGTGTCCTCCCCAACGACAAAAACACAGTCAGGGTGCCGAGCGAAGTCAATATCATCAGCTAGAATGAGAGTGTCATCGACCTCGCCAGCTTGCCTAGTATTGGAGTGCTCACCCTCAAGTTGTGTAAGGAACAAAATAATTAGGCGTTGTTTATTTTATTCGTTCGACAGAAACAAATCTTCTGCGATTTCAGTCTTTCTCAGCGTATTCCACTGATGAATTCTTCTCGGGTTATCAGCCGAGTGGTGGCGTCACTCGGCTGATAACCCTAGAAGAATTGATCAACAAATCTTCTGCCATAGTTACTGATGTTGTGTCAGCAACTGTGACAGCTGGTGAAGACTGTTTGGCGGCCCTGCGTAACAGCTCAACTGATTTCGTACTTCTCTTATTTGTCACATCACGATATCCATCAAACACAACCGGGACCTTTTATGCCATACCAACGTTTGACGTGATCTACATATTATGTAACAACGGACGAAAATAGTTCTTTCGTCTCCCATATCTACTCTGCGCGACAGAAGTCCTCCATCTACAAAGTACTCTGCCATTTTGATGTCAATTGCGTCTTTAAAGGCATCAAACCGATTGCAAAACGTAGGTATTTAGGTGTGCAGAGGAATGCACGGAAAAGTAAACGAACACTAGTGAACGTTGGAAGAAAGTGAACATTGGAACAAACAGTTCAACAGAAAGTAGAAACCTGATCTTGTTCGTTAACCATGTGATTTACATATAAGTGAATAATGCCCGCATCTCGTGGTCGCGTAGCGTTCTCGCTTCCCACGCCCGGGTTCCTGGGTTCGATTCCCGGCGGGGTCTGGGATTATCTCTGCCTCGTGATGGCTGGGTGTTGTGTGCTGTCCTTAGGTTGGTTAGGTTTAATTAGTTCTAAGTTCTAGGGGACTGATGACCATAGATGTTAAGTCCCATAGTGCTCAGAGCCATTTGAACCATTTTTTTGAATAATGGTGATATTAACTTACCTGGTCTGTTTTTTTTTTCAATTTATTTGATTTTTTGGGAACACATTTCGATGCTCTACAACTATATCCTAAAACTTTTGATTCAAATTGGCCAGTTCTCAGATGCTACCCCTTTTATGGCGACGAAACGAAGGTTTTTCGAAAACTGTGAAAGCGGGCATTTTTCAGATGGCCCCACTTTATAGCGATGAAACGAGTTTTTTTCGAAAAATGTGAAAATTGCCGCTTTATGTCGTAGCTTTTCGACACGAAAATTAATCTGTCAGTAAAGCCTTGGCACTAGGTAGATGCTGAAATTAATGCTCTATATTTTTGGTAATCCTACCTTTTTCTATTAAATGCTTAGTTCCGGAGGAATTTAAAAAATGAAAAGAACATGACATTTTGGTTGTTTTTCTTTTCAGCAAGGGCTAAGCTCCACCCACAAATCGAGACAATCTCAGATTATTCATATCATACGCCTGCTTGAGTATTTAAAACACTTTTTCAGAATTCAACTAATTTTTGGAAGGCAACTCCCTTTTTGGAGCTGATTTTACTCGCGTATCTCGGGTCCAATTCAAGCGGCTCGGAAGTAGTGTTATAAAATTACGTTGACTGCTTCGTTTCAATTTAGCTGCATTCATGAACACTCTGTAAGTCTCTTTGATCGCCATTATGCATGTAAAAGGCTATAGAAGAACTTTATTTAGCTATGGGTGTCAAAGTACTAATGATGATCACACAGAAAGGACGTTCACGTCAGTCTATGCAGCGCAAAGCCCACAATTCAGTTACCTGCAAACAGAGAGAAGCAACTTCGGATTTTATCATGGAGATCGATGTGCTCGTTTCTCTGAGGCAGTTAATTTATCAGTATGAGGGATTACAGTAATCTGTCACTCGTTAATACTTGCTCAAAAACGTTTCATAACTTTTCCTGCAAATCTAAAGGCCTGTTTTCCAGTATATATATCTTTATCTTCCACAACTTATTATAAAATTTTACATTGAATTAGTAGTCAGTACGCTCTGTCCAACTGAGTTAGTCTATTTATAGGACATGGATAGGATATGACGACAGGAAGATCTTCCCAATTTGTTCGTTAGAATTCTCTCTCAGCCCAGTGATAAAATATTCGCAGGGAACTCATACTTCAAAAGCGCATTTCTCTATAGATGTCGCAGGTATTCCGTTTTACTTTAGCTTATCGGCGCATTCTGCTTTAAAAGGTCAAGGCCAAGATCAAGTTTAAGGAATGAAAACCTCACGTAGCTCAGCAGAACGTTTCGCCGCTCCGTATTCCGATGCAATTACTCCCGCCACGACTCCCATCGAGACCACCAAATCGTCGCCGATCAAGTTTCGCCAACAACCTTGTGCCACCCCCCCCCACCCCCACCCCCCGCCCCCACAATTCATCCTTCATCCTCCCCTGGACGTACGTGACTCGCCGTTAGTTGCGGAGATTTGCCGAAAATCACGCCGGCGTTGCCGGTAAGCTGCTCACGTATTTCACCGCCAAAAGAGCTCAATATTGTCAGAGAAAGGGATACAAATCCCGACTGGGGAGACGTGGTTTTAAAATTAGTGCGTTGTGGGGATATTGAAATCCCACCTTCCAGACGTTACATATCTGAGAGAGCTGAATACCGAGGCAGTAATGCAATTTCTTTGGAGTCAGATTTCTTTACAATATCTTTCTCGGTGACGATAATGATGATGGTCAGGATTATTGTTTTGGGAATGCTTGTCATTATGGTCATTAGCTCCCTATTGTTCCTACTGTATGACACAGTTGAGAGACATTAAACTATACCCTGGGGACAACCACATCTGAAATAAAGGAGACTGGAAAAATCGTCGAAAGTAGACGAAATGTCAAGTATGGACATAAATTAAAATAGAAAATAAAATATTAATTCAAATAGAAATAAACACTCGTAGCAGGAAAACGTGCTGCCGTTATAAAACTTGGTCTAAGGAACAATAGCAGAATGTATATGAAGATAGTAACTGTTCTCGAAAGAACGGATACCATTGATGACCGTGCAGCTTCTCTAGAATAAATGATAATTAATTGAAACCTTCAGCTGCCGACAGGTGTTGTTGACATACCTTGACAGAGACAGCTGAAAATGTCTGTTGCGACCGGGACTCGAACCAGCGATCTCCTGCTTACATGGCAGACGCGTTATCCATCTGAGCCACAGAGGACACAGATGAAAAGCGCGACTGCAGGGACTTATCCCTTGCACGCTAACCGGTAATTGACCTTCGTCTGTGCGAGTGCGTACAAGTTGCCCTAAGCCTTACGGGAATCGTCAACTTAAGTGGGTGCGAGTAACGAGTGGATGGGCAAAGTATCTACTAGGAGCATTACGTATGTAGATTGTGGACAGTTGGGAATGTGGGTCTCACGGGAAGCGTGCAAGGGATAAGTCCCTGCAGTCGCGCTATTCATCAGTGTCCTCAAAATGGTTCAAATGGCTCTGAGCACTATGGGACTTAACATCTATGGTCATCAGTCCCCTAGAACTTAGAACGACTTAAACCGAACTAACCTAAGGACATCACTCAACACCCAGTCATCACGTCAGTGTCCTCGATGGCTCAGATGGATAGAGCGTCTGCTGTGTAAGCAGGAGATCCCGAGTTTAAGTCCCGATCGGGGCACACATTTTCAGCTGCCCCCATCATGGTATGTCAACCACACCTGTCGGCAGCTGAGGGTTTCAATTAATTATCATTTAATAGCAGAATGTCTTTTGATCGGATGAATCTTGTTTCGCAAATGTTTCCAACATCTGGCGGAGTTTACGCCCCACGAGTGAATCACGCCGGGGTCTCGGTTATGATTTGGGCAGTCATATCATGGTAGTCCGTTGGCCCCGTGGTTACACTGCAAGATCGCATTACAGCCAAGGATAATGTGACTACTTTAGCTGATCAGGTCCAACCTATGGTACAATAGTTGCCTCCTAATGACGTCGCTTTGTTACAAGACGACATGTCTCCTATTCTAACAGTTCGCATCGTCAAGGACTGTTTCCGTGATCATAGGGATGAATTATTGCATCTTCCGTCGCCACAATAGTCACCCAACCAGGCTACAAGTATATCTACTTTGGGTATTGGCATGCCGGAAACTGAACTTCGATCGGTCTTCCGCCGTACAATTTTCGCGATCTGTGATACTGAATGGCGACCCTCGGTACAACAAATAAACTCCGTGTAATCAAGGAGACAGCGAATATGTGGCAGTCATCCGTGTAAGCCACTCACAGGGAGTCCGTTGTCATTTGCAGGCTCCGCATCGGCAATATTTTGCCAACACATGGTCACCACTTCCGTCGCGAGGACCAACCTTGGTGTCTCTGTGGCTCCCACATGACTGTCGTCCACATCTTGTAGGACTGCCCTATTTTAGTCGCTCAGCGGTGGACTTTTAACCTTACCAGCACCCTGCCTCCGGTGTTGGGCAACAGTGCCTCAATCTGGTGTTGTTTTACGTTTTATTCGTTACGAGGGTTTTTATCACACAATGTAGGGGTTGGAGTCTGGCCTTCACTCCTAGGTCTCCCTCCATTTTAGCTCTTCCTCACTTTTTCCTCACTATTTGTTTGCCTTGATGATATTGTTATCCCCCTATGTGTGTTCATCGGGCCTTCTCTTTTAGGCTGGAGATTTTAGTGAGTTGCAGAGTGGCTGGCTAATCCTTGTTTATTCTTGTGTTCAGCTAGCCTCGGTCAACTACTATATGACTGTAATACCTTCCCTACTTTTCCTTTCAGTGTACGTTTTCCCCTTATGGTTAACTTCCATCGTTTTTTCCGTGAGGTTCCCTGTTTGTTTCCGCCCTTTTCCTGACTCTTTTTGGGAATTGTTTTAACATGAGTCTTGTTTGCATGAGTAAAAAGGGACTGATGATCCTGTAATTTGGTCTCTTTATACCCCAAACCAACCAACCAATCACCAGATCTCTATATTATTGAGCCTTAGTGGTCTGCTTTGGAGAGAAGGGTGCATGATCGCTATGCACCTCCATCTTCGTTATGTGAACTTGCCATTATGTTGCAGTAATACTGAAATAAGATCCCTTTGAAAACCACACAGGACCCGTGTTTATCCAGTCTGAGACGACTGGAAGCTGTTTTGAACGCTAACAGGTCTCCTTCACCGTGCTAGGTATGGTAACGTCTTGTGTTTTTGGTGTTTCCATATGTTTATAGACTACTGCATGTCGTACAGTCAGTAATGCCTCGCTTGTTTCTAGTATTCAGTCCATCCTTTTATACTGGACATACAATTTGGCAGTCCTTGCGTAGGAGACTGCCACGAGGCAAATTATTTTTATGTGTTCCAACTTGTGTTAAACATTCTTCTCTGCATATACAGTAAAAGAAAGATTTCCTTAGTCATTAATAAAAACCAAAAAAGTATGTAACATATATTCAATGGAATATGCACTTCAGTGAAAGGCAGTATTTGTGTAATAGTATGTGTTACAAGTATCTTCATTCACTGTGTTGTAATTCGGGTGCCTAGTCGGTGCAGTGGGTACCGTATTATATTAGTATACTATCCTTTTTTGCTAATTCCTGTCCGCCCAGTAATACTATGGAACAGATTGGCTCGAAAACATTACATATCCTAAAATAACATAGTGCAATAGTCTCAGCTATAAATATAATACACGGATAACTACAACGTAAACACGGGCGGAGGTTGCAGCCAGAATATCGCCGTCGGGAACAGATAACTGGAAGCTGTGGTCTGGGATTCGAGTTACATGCATCTTTTACCGCTGATGCCTTACCGCAGGCAATAAACAGTTTAATGCAGTTAGGTCATACTCATGAGGGGTGATAAGTGGTTTTCTGTAGCGCCGAACAAATGTGTGTCACTTCTGTTGCTGCTGTTCAGATTGTCGGCGAACTGTCTGTAATCTACCTAAAAGTTCGGTTGGTTGGTTTGAGATATGAAGGGACCAAACTACTGGGTGTAATATACATGCCTATGGTTTATTCAAAATAATATTCACGACAGCATTGTATGTGGAATATGACTGAACTTTGATCGTATTCTCGTCATACTGATAAAAGGGTCTTCTTCGTTAGTAAAATAATAAATAATTATTGTCAACGAGATATTTTACATTTTGTAAAAAATTATATCTCAGACAATAGCCATATAAAAAGATAATTAAAATCTCAAACTTCTGTTATCCATGATTCTTGTAGAAAAATCTTTCCTCTTGTTCCAACTGTTGTAATGAAAGGTTGTGATTGATGTCTCGTAAAACAGAGGTCAGTAAGAAACTGTAGTAAAGTGTTGTTATCTTGCTAACTCATATTTGAAAATGGAGATTATGTGTAATTGAAATTAATTTCCTTTGTTTGGCGATTTATTTCATTGTAATTCTCGTCCTGTATAAATGTTAAGTTTTCAGTTCAGCTACCACAGAGCGCAGCCATTAACGCCATTGATCTACAGCGCGGTTTATTGGTAAATAGTGAATATTAATGTGTCACTGAAACATCGATAAATATTTTCTAATGTTAATGCATACAGTAAAGGTGAGAAAAGATTTAATATATATTACGTATTACGAGTAAAATCCAGCTTGAAGCAGAATCGGTAAGTTTATTGCCTTATGCTAGACGCCGTCTTAGTGAAATATTGCAGCGGCAGTTTTAAACTGATTTTCTATACAGATTTAAATGTTGTTGACTATAACTGCAATAATAATTGTGTACTAGTCGCCGAGGACCCACTCTGAGCTAATAAATTCCAGTTAGACTGTGAACGTACCGAACTTCTATGAATGCAAACAGCATCTCACTAGATATAAATTCTTATCTGCTGATGTATGAATCCTGGTAATTTCGTAACAACTTTTATGAAATATTTCGACATCGAAATACATTAGTGTCGTGTACGTGTGGTACCGAGTGAGAAAACCGTTTATTTTGCTTAAAGAAAAGTGTTGCCACCTCGAAACAACAGTAAAGATAATTTTGATAAACGATCTGCAAGTAGCAAAGGGCCTTCTACACAACACCACTGAAACTACCAAAAATCATTACTCTTGTTTAGTTCAGATTACTTACTATACATTTAGCATGTTTGTTGGTTATAAATTATTACTTTTGTGAATGATCTTAGTGACATTTACACTGCTCGACAGACAACATTGCTAGACGTTCCCGGGTGGAGATATCTTTAATAAGATAACATTCATTAGCCGGGAAAAGCAGTGATTAAATAAAACCTCATGTTACACAAATAATAAGTAACTAGTTTTATTGTAATCTTCCTGAAATTCTACAACACCACACACGCAATTACACCACACACCACAAGGGTCATCAGTCCCTCTTTCTTGACTCAGACAAATTACCTAAATTTATTTATTTATTTATTTATTTATGCATTTATTTTACCTGACAAGATTAGGGCCTTCAGGCCCTCTCTTACACCTAACCAGGCATACTCAGATTCAATAAATTTCAGTTTCTACAGAACATTAAGGACATATAACATGTTATACAGTATTAATGTTAAAGAAAAAAAATAGAGATTTTAAACGTAGTACAATGATAATTATAACAATCAAAAATAATTATAACAATCAAGAACAATAATAATAATAATAATAATAATAGTAATGACTATGTATATGAAAGTAAACATATTTTTCTTTTATGAATGTCAATCCTATTGCTAGTTGGCAATTTTCTAGTTATATTCTTGCAGCTTGTGAGTTATTCTCATCAAGCAGAGACATAAGACGATAGAATGGGGTGAAAGAGATATAGAAGAGGTAGATAAGTTAGAGGAAGAGAAATAGAATGGTAAAATTCGAAGCTATGATGGAGAGGAGAAAGAAAGAGATGAGAGGGGCACAACAATGGTGGCTATACAGTCCCTAATATGTAAGTTTTGAGTTTGGGAAAGTAAGAGGGGTAAACGGAATCGGGAACTACACCGAAAGAGAAAAGGAAAGGAGCGAACAAACAAGGGGGAAAACGTACACCACGAGGAAGAGTACAGGGAGGTATTAAAACCATAGAGCAGATGGTCTGGGCTGGCTGACCACAAGAATAAAAGAGGATGAGGCAGCCACTCTGCAACACACGAAGATGTCCAACCCAAAAAGACAAGGCGAGATGAACACACATAGGGAAAAGACGAACAGCAAGCCAAACAAAATGCAAAGAAAAGATGACAGAGAGTGAAATCAGATGGAGGGTGGAGGCCTAAGAAAGAAGGCCAGACGCCCACCCTTAGATGGTACGAAAAAAAAAACCCTCAGGAACAAAACGTATAACTAAATCTGCAGTGGAGACATTGTCACCCAACACCTTAGGTAGCGTGCTGGGAAGGTTAAAAGTCCGCCGCAGAGCAGCAATAGTTTGGTAGTCCAACAAGATGTGGACGACAGTCGTAGAGGTGCCACAGCGACACCGAGGAGGGTCATCGCGATGGAGGAGATGAGCATGTGTTATCCATGTATGGCTGATGCGGAGCCGCGAAATGACAAAAGATTCCCTGTGACTGGCTCGCATGGACGACTGCCACACATTTGTCGTCTCCTTGATAACATGGAGTTTACTTGGTGTACTGAGGTTGCGCCATTGAGTATCCCAGATCGCGAAAACTGCGGCGGAAGACCGAACGCAAATCGGTCTCCGGCAGGCCAATCTTCAGAGTTGCTTTAGTGGTAGTCTGTTTGGCCAGGCGGTCAGGAAGTTCATTGCCCGGTATCCTGACATGTCCAAATGAAGGTCCACTGTTCTCGAGGGCATAAAGAGACTCATGAATGGTCATTACCAAAGGACGTCGAGGGAAGCACTGGTAGAGAGCTTGCAGGCTGCTTAAAGAGTCACTACAGACGACGAAGGACTCACTGGAGCAGGAGCGGATATGCTCAAGGGGGCGATAAATGGTTACCAACTCTGCAGTTAAAAGACTGCAGCCATCTGGCAAGGAGCGCTGTTCAGTATGTCCAACGTGAGCGTATGCGAAAGCAACAAGATTGTCGATTATTGATCCTTCGCTGTAGACTATTTGAGTCCTGGAACTCGCTGAGAAGAGAGAGAAATTGCCAGTGTGGGGCCTCTGGTGAAACGAAGCCTTTTGGGCCTTGCAATGGGTTCAGCTGACGCCGTGGCCGAGGTATGGACAATGGAGGTGTGTGGAAATGGACCCTCAGGAAAGGTGGTATGGGGAAAGCGTCGAGTTCATTAAGAAGAGACCGGACACGGACGGCGAGGGGATTCCCAGTGCTGGGCGGCCTTTGCGTGAGATGGTTTGCCGTGTTAGGAAAAAGTAAACGGTAAATTGGATGGTGAGATGAACTACGAATGTGGGCGGTATAATTTGCAAGCAACAGTTGCCGCAATGGAGGAACGCCCGGGTTGGCCGTAGAGAGCGCCCATCCACGAGGCCTGCACCTTTCCAAGTGCTAGAATCATAATGTAGAGAGAAACTGGATGTGAGAATAGAACTGAATGAGAAATTACTGAAGGGAAGTTGAGTGGTCGCTAGTTGAGAAAGTGCGTTGTTGTACTATTCTTGAGCAGGGTACCAAATGACATATTCCAGCCACGTAACACGAGACCCTAGACTGCAGTACTCCACCAACACATTACGGTATGTACGTCCCCCTGATTTAGCACTCACAGAGGATGTCTATGATGCGATGAGCCTTTTACTGGCAATGTTCATGGACTAACATCGTATATATTTCAGGCATTCGTCAAGACGACATTCGGAGTCTGTTGGCTTCCATGTTACAACTAATGCGAATGTCGATTCGTACTCTCACCGATCAGACGGCATACTAATGTTGACTGTGGACATTATGAGAATCCTGCAATTCATAAGTACTTTCTTAGAACAATATTACAAAGCCAGAGATCGATCATCTAAATGAATAAATGAGTACTGTTTATGCTAATGAAAATGTACGAACGGCTAGGAAATACCACGAGTGTAAATAAGTACGAGGTACTGACTGCGCTCCATAGCCATTAATCGCCGACGGGAAGGCACCCGATCTAATTATGTCGTGAGACCATGCCCTCAGGAAGATGTTAGTTTTCAGTTAGTCATCATTCATTGTGCCGATATTATCAGTTTATGCTGTTTAGTAAATAAATACATCATGAAGGCATTCCTTTTGAACGTTATTCCGCGCGATAGAGCCTCCCGTTTCAGCAACAGGGAGCAGAACTCTACTCTACAGAGAACCAGACTGTAAGGGACGTAAACTTTGAGAGAATCTCGGAGAATCAGGTAGAAAGAATTCTACACTAAGAAAGTCCAAGGAAGGATTGTCTTAAACTCTCCAAAACCCGAATGGAAAAGTCCGGCCAGTCATATTGTATGCCTCTTATACAGACTCACTGGCTAAAGGAAGACATTTGTGGAGGTTTAGTATATGTAGAGGGGGGTTCCTGCGACAACAGTTCGGGACGGAGTGTCCCTTTAGTCAACTGTAACACTTGCCATTTTCATCAGTATGCCACATCTTCATCATGGACTACACACTGATCATAAAATCGCTGAATGTTGTTTATTTATCTACCCTTGTCAGGGTTCTGTAGTGACATAATCCAAACCGCATGTAAATAACATGTTTCTTTTCCGGAATCAAGGATTAGACCCAGATGCGTTCCGGATAATAGTAGTATTTGAACCAGGCGAAAAGTATTTAATTTGGTAATTTTGTGTCGCTTCTATTTGCACCATTCATGAGAGTGGAAACGGGCAATGCAAAACTAGATGAATTACACAGCTGAACCAATTAGCTACCAAAATGTGTGTGTGTGCGTGTGTGTGTTTGTGTGTGTGAGAGAGAGAGTGAGAGAGAGAGACAGAGGGAGAGAGAGAGAGAGAGAGAGAGAGAGAGAGAGAAAGTCGGGTGTTCAGTGGCTGTGCGAATTAACTACCCGTTCTGTTTTACACTCTATTAGGTACGGATATGTGATTAGCTGAGTGCACCCAGTGGCAATTTCACTACACTGTTTCTTTTTTGTTTTTTTTTTTTTCGTGTTGCCACAGTATCAAAGGAGTTATATTACGAAATGATCTGTGTTCAGTAACGCCTGAAAGCAGTTTTCACGTGCAGTGTCACGCGTCTCCGTTTATTAAACAAAATTTCTGTCTGTTTAATTATCAAGTATGGCTGAGCAATGTACTCATTGTCGCAGCTAAGGTCATCGTGCTCACTTCAGGAAGACTATTGATCTGCACTATCGATGGAAAAAACCGATCGATTAAGACCGATACCGGTATCTGGGTTCTGAATAACCGGTATTTATCGGCATATGTTTGATCACGGTTATAGCAGGTCATTTTTTATTGATAACCGGGTAAAAAGCTGAAATGTCAATTAAAAATAGCAGCAGTGGTAAATTTTTTTAAAAAGGGTGGATGGACGGATGAGGGGCGGCGGCTACTTACGGTGCGCCACACCATACACACCTGCATACCGTACCGTTGCTCAGCTTCCTCTGGCACGGCTATTTCATAACCGGCGACGAGCGACGCGGCCCTATGGGATGAGCGTACAGGATTGTCTCTCTGCGATGGATGTTTTCCATCGCGGTTGGAGCAGATTTCCACCTTGGCTCCTCCGGAGATCGAGACTTATTTTAGGTTTGACTAATTTTAAGAAAGATAGTACACCAAATTTTACATTCCAATCTCAGTTTTTTTTAACATTTTAGATGCGTATCACGGTTTTATCGTCGTTTACACTGATGGCTCCAAACAGGAGAATTTCCTTCGCCGTTCTGTAGTGTTCCCTGATCATGTTACCCGGATTCGCCTCCCTGATGAATATACTGTTTTCGCCGAGGAGCTCCACGCGATCCTGAAGGCACTGGAGCAGATGAATCGCGTTCGGGGCAATCGATTTCTACTCTGCTCCGATTCCCTTAGTGCCTTACAATCATTGCAGAATCTGTATCCAACTGAGGAGATGGTCCAGCTGATATATGACCAACTGTACTTGCCCCAACGGCGGGGGTAAGGCGGTGTCCTTCTGCTGGGTGCCTGGTCATGTAGGAATATGGGGCAAGGAACAAGCCGTTCGGACTGCCAAGGAGGCCTGCAGAGGGCAGGACGTGGTCCAGTGTCGTATTCCCTTGCAGTCTGTCATTTCTGCACTCCACAAGAAGTGCATGGAGTTGTGGGAGAAAGAATGGGTGGCGGTGACTGCCAATAACCTGCGGTTGGTGAAGTCAACAAATCGGCCGTGGCGTTCCTCCCGACGGGTGCTCAGGTGGGAAGAAGTTACCCTCAAGGTGCAAGGGCAGAAGCACAAGTTGATGGGGATCTGCCCTGTGTTTTAGCTAATGATGAGATGTGTGTGTCGAGGGTTTTAAAGTTTTGTGATGTGTCTGCACTCTGACTTAAACTTATAGGCTGGAGGTTTTAGTGTATTGCAAAGTGGCTGGCTCCTCCCTTTTTTCCTTGCGGTCAGCCAGCCACTTCCATCTGCTATATTGTTTTAGCTCCTTCTACAACTTTCTTCCTGTGTTGTCCATGTATTGTTGCTGGCGGCATGCTTCGTCCCACGCTTCGATGTGGGTAGGCACATATTTTTCAAAGCTTGTTACCTGAGTTTTATGTTCTGTTTTATCTTACTGTTCTGAGTATTTTCTTGACACCCGTCTCACTATGTTACTGAACGGGCGCTGAAGACCTTGTCGGAGTGCTCCCATACAACCTTCTCCATCCATGCATTTTAAAAACGAGTAACTTTTATTCGTAAAATCTGTAATAATTTTAAATATTATGTTGTCATGGTAACTGGGAAAACCAATCAGTGCTATTTTAATAACGCCTACATTTACAAAGAAGCAACAAACCCGTGGCTTGAGAATTGGTACAGCATTGCTGAGACAATAACCTCCCCAGTCGCCGTGTGTCGTCGCTTCATGTAAGCCGTCTACTTGCAGGGTGCAAGTCTTACCGACACATGGCCTGTACGTAGTTCCTCGCTGTCGGCGCCGGACGTCCGTTGTATCGCAGAACGGCACCAAACCCAGTCTGCAAATATTTTTATTAAGTGACATAGCGGTGAAGTACAATGATTTACTTCCTTTAAGAGTTTAAAGGTCTGTGTACCGATTCAATGGTAATAATGAAAGAGAAAGGAGATTATGGTGACTGCAATAAATTAAAAATTTAACAACAGTTCGTTCGTAATGCACAAAAAAAAAGAAAGTAGGTGTTCTGCCGTGTGTGTCTACATTATATACCTCTACAAGCTTGTAGCCCTTGAAAATGGGCAGATTAACACGAAAAGCAGAGCACCTCAGTTTTCACCCTTCAGCACTGACAGTTTGTAAGGCTCGGATAGTGGTATGATCTTTGATTACAACACGACTTTTGAGCAGGGTCTCTAAAATTTAGAATTAATTGGAGAATACTGGTGACTTTTTGTACTATTAAACCACTTATCACATTTCGAGAAAAGCAGTTAAATCTTTGTTCGATTTCTATGTTTATTACCGGAAATAATTGGAATAAAACACAGAAAATTGATTGTCTTGAGCAGTTTTAACAGTCAGGTGAAACTGGCGTTGGAAAAAAAAACGACATAACCGAAAATCGGTTGTTTCAGCGATAACCGACGTTCCTAATATGCAACTGAAACCATTCAGCACGTTTTATAGTCATGAATGCTGCCACGTGATGCCACCCAGTGAAAACTTTCACAAATGGTATACTTCAGAAACAGGAGTTTCAAACAGACAGAAAGCTATGCTCTGAAACCTAACACAGATATATGTTCGTGTAAGTATCTGTGTGTTTACCCTTCTTACCTTTCACAGATTTTCAGAACTCATCATTATTAAAGTATTAATCAAATTGCGTTATTAATAAGATCAATGACTGTCTATGTAGAATGACATATTTTTATATGTCAAAATCTTTCTTTATTGAATTTATAAGCGTCCTACATTCTTGATCTGAAAGCAGCAAGGAACAATAACCATGTGCCTAGTATTGCCGGTCTAAGGGTTTCAGTTGAATTTTTCAGTGATCCCTTTCATCTATGTGCGTGTCTGATGAAGTCCATATCGAAATTAGTGCAAACTTATGCTATGTACCTAATGAAATGCATTCCTTCAATAATTTCCACCATCAGGCATTCGGCTTAGCCAGTCAAGTTTTGGTAGAGTTTTTCTTTCTACGGAACATTTTCGTATCCTACAGCAGGTGTTCCCAAACTATTTTTCTAACGGCACAATTTGAGATTCCTGGTACTTTCATGGAGCTACTTGCTTGTTTTGAAGATTAACAAAAGTTAAAGGAAATGAGAAACACTAGTTCTATTCAGCGATTACTTCAATTTTAAATCGTAACTAATAACACAGAATCCATGATATATTTCTAAAAATTATGGATTGTCATTGTGTGGAAAAAATAACGCCACGTTATTAATACTTTTTCGCGCAGCACTTATCCATTTCCCACGGAACATCACTGTTCTGCGGCATATAATTTAGGAAGCCTTGTCCTAGAGTATCAGAATTACATGCGTGCTGCAGTCTGGAGTGCTGCAACGCTCAATGTTTGACCGGTCATGGCTCCCCTATTGACTGGGGAACCGAGCTGCTCGTGTCCGGCCCCACAGGACTTGGTTCGGTCACGTACTCGCCCCACGTCTGTTGTTCGGATTCCGGACACGCGGATAACCGAGCATGACCGGTCACCGTTGTCGTCTCACTCTCACCTCGCCTCGCCCCCGCTCGCTGCACTGTACTGTACAAATCCAACACCTCTTTCTCTCTCTTTCTCACTCACTCACTCACACACACACACACACACACACATACACACACACACACACACACACACACACACACACACACACACACACGCACGCAATGTATTTATCACTGTCTGTATTGTCCGCAGCTCGTGGTCGTGCGGTAGCGTTCTCGCTTCCCACGCCCGGGTTCCCGGGTTCGATTCCCGGCGGGGTCAGGGATTTTCTATGCCTCGTGATGACTGGGTGTTGTGTGATGTCCTTAGGTTAGTTAGGTTTAAGTAGTTCTAAGTTCTAGGGGACTGATGACCATAGATGTTAAGTCCCATAGTGCTCCGAGACATTTGAATCATTTTGAACTGTCTGTATCTCTTTTAACGCAAAAGTAACGTTTGCAAGAACGGGTACGTGACACAGCTAAATTCAAAAAGCAATTGGGAAGCAAAATGATATTTCAATACAAACGCGGATAGAAGACGATTCTCATTTCCAACCACAAGATATATTTTTCCTTTCATTAATAGGAAACATTAAATAAGTGCTGTCCCTGTAATCTAGGAGACAACCATCTTCATAAAGAAAGCAGACAAAGAACATTAAACATTTACAGACGTAACTTGTCATACTTTACACTTGTTTGCAACAGAAACAAAATTATGGTTGTTGTTTATCAGCAGTAAATCACTAACGCGTTCCGGATTTAATTGGCTGCGGCGATTTGTTAGTAACATGCTGGCTTTAGCAAAGCATCTTTCACTAGGAGCGCTTGTTGCTGGGATACATAAAATACGTCTTGCAACTGCAGACAGGCCTGGCAGATCTGTTTCATGTCTGCTCCACAACTTTAAGATGTCATCATCATCTCCGGAGTGCACTAAAATGTAGAGACCTACTTCATCTGCCTCGGATGATCAGTTGTTCTTCCATTCCTTGAAAGGTTGTCTTTTTCTGGGTGGTGATGACACAGTGCTTGAAGGATCTATGATAATAAACAAAAGTGACAAGTAATAAAGTTTTGTGTGGTTTGAGGTTTTCGGGCGCTAAACAGCATGGTCATCAGCGCCCAAACGCATAGAAACAGGAACACATGATGTGAAGGTACGAAGACAGACAGCGAACAAGGAATACAGAACTGATGTGGAAATCATCGAAACGTTCCCGCAAAAACGAGGTGTTTTACGTTAATGAAATATTATACGAATTATAACATTCCCGTTTCTCTAAAATCCACTATCCACTAACTATGCAAAATCGATTATGTTAAAGATTGCATGTTGTACCTGCGTAAGTAGCACACATTTGTCGCACATTTCTAAGAATTTCCTGCTTTTCATTTAGTGTGTGTGTGTGTGTGTTGGGGTTTATGGGCGCTCAACATCGAGGTCATCAGCGCCCTGACACACAGTAAAAGGAACGAATGTGGAGAGACCTAATAAAACTGAAAAACACACTCAAAGCAGGAAAAGAGGGAAAATACGACCTGAGAAGGTAAAACCTAAGGTATTTCAAGCATATTGAGATCATGGAAAGACGGCCAAAGAAACATAGCAATTTTATGTCTGAAAGTGATCACAATCTTCTCACAAACGGAAGTCAAGGCTTGAATTTTAATCCTTTTTACCTCCTGTTGAAAGATACAGATCTGTTAATACACACCAATTACGTTAGTTACTTATAAATCTATCGCGCATCGTAATGAAACAGTGCTTTTAACTGCAGTAATTACTCACCTGAGAGTCAGTGTCATTGACACTGCAAATTTGTTGCAGTTTGTAAAACCAAAGAAGATCTAACTGTGTTGTCGCTTCTTTTTCGCCTTCTAATTCATCTGTGGCCTCCTTAAATGGTCTCAGAATATGCACACATTTTCCTGCAAGCTCATTATCATATCCTTGCAATCTGTAAACGGAGTCTCTTTCCGTCAACAAAGCAGCAACTTCGTTATGTGTAAGGATTCCAGCATAATGTACAAGCTGCTCCAGCGTGTGCACATCCCTTGTTTCAATGATGATTTCAAAGACGAGCAGAGGTCACTTTTCTTAATGAACCTTACAATGCATTTTGCGGTATTTGTTGTTGATGCGATGTTCGGGGCATTAAGTTTCCTTTATCGAAAGTATGGATAAGTGCTGTGTTTATACAATGTGTGGTGTCACCGCCAGACACCACACTTGCTAGGTGGTAGCCTTTAAATCGGCCGCGGTCCGTTAGTATACGTCGGACCCGCGTGTCGCCACTGTCAGTGATTGCAGACCGAGCGCCGCCACACGGCAGGTCTAGAGAGACTTCCTAGCACTCGCCCACGATATGGAAAAACAACTGAGCAACCAACAGAATCCCCTTGTTTCGACCCATCCGTAAAAACGGCTACATAGTCGTGGTGCTCAGATAAAATGGTAGAAAATGCTGCATTAAAAACGGTGCCAGGAGTGCAATCTCTCTTGTACTGCAATAAATCTAAAATCACTCCGGGCCTCTTCAGTAATCAGGTGGCTGGCAGTTAAAACCTAGGATTTGGGGTTGTACAGACTCCACACCGAGGGACTCTAGTACACGTAGCACATGGATCCCAAACGGCAACGTAGCCCGAGGACGGCGGGAAAAAAGGCGATCCAGAGGTGGATGGGCAACAAGATGGTGAGCAGGCGATCTGGGAGCTGCAAGAAACTTACAAGCCTGGTGCACCAGCAGGAGCTGCCGCCGGATGGTAAGTGGCGGTTAGCCAGCCTCAGCACAGAGGCTGGGTACCGGACTGGTCCGATAAGCACCTGTGGCCAGTCGGATCCCAGCATGGTGAACAGCGTCAAGGATCCGCAAATAAGATGGCCTTGCCGACCCATATACTGCGCACCCATAGTCCAGCCGTGAACGCACAGAAGCTCCATAAAACCGAAGGAGACGCGCCCTGTCCGCGCCCCAAGATCTGTGGCTGAGGCACTTGAGGATGTTCACTGCCTTCAGCGTTCTGGCTTTCAAGTAACGTAGGTGTGGCAGCCATGACAACCTGGAGTTAAAAATTAGGCCCAGAAACCGCACTGTGTCTCTAAAATGTAGGACAGTATCCCCCATATGCAAGGCAGGCAAAGTAAAATGATGACGAGACCGATTAAAATGAACACAAACACACTTATCGGCAGAAAACCGAAAACCCGTCTTCGCAGCCCACTCCTCTAACCGCCGCACTGTTAGCTGCAACTGACGGCTCACGGTTGCAACACTGGAGGAGGAACAGAAAACAGCAAAGTCGTCCACAAATAAGGAGCACTGTACTGGACTCCTCACGGTAGACGTTATACTGTTGATGGGTATGGCAAAGAGGGTAACGCTTAAAACACTGCCCTGGGGGACACCGTTCTCTTGCTCAAAGCGATCAGACAGTGTGTTACCAACGCGGGTCCGAAATAACCGCTGAGACAGGAAAGACCGAATGAAAATCGGGAGGCGGCCACGAAAGCCCCATTGATGCATTTGTGCAAGAATACAGTGTCTCCAAGTAGTATCATATGCCTTACTGATATCAAAGAAGATACCGATACAGTGATACTGACGGAGAAAAGCCTGCTGAATAGCCGCCTCTAGGAGGGTCAGGTTGTCGACCGTGGACCGAAATTTTCGGAATCCACACTGAAAGCGGATAAGGACCTGTCTGGTCTCTAACAGCCAGACCAGACGCCGGTTAACCATCCGTTCCAGGGTCTTTCCGACACAGCCTGTCAAGGTGATACTACGATAACTACCGGGACATGTGCGGTCCTTTCCTGGTTTGAGGAGAGGGATGAGAATAGCCTCCCTCCACGAGGTGGGGAACACTCCTGTCTGCCATATGAGATTAAAACATTCGAGGAGGATTTCCTTTGACGCCGCTGGCAGATGTCGAAGCTTGGAATACCGGATGCGGTCGTAACCTGGTTCAGTGTCAGAAGTCTCAGTAAGTGCCGATTCAAGTTCCCACATGGAGAAAGGGGAATTGTAGGCCTCAGAACTGTTCGACCGAAAGTCCAAGGTCGCTCTTTCGACAGTCGCACGGTAGCGACGAAACGCTGGAACCTGATTTGCAGTGGCATTACTTTGTGCAAAATGCTCTGCCAGCGTCTGAGCAATGGCTCTGGGTGTCGTTTGGAGGCATCCCTGGTTCAGGACAGCAGCTATTGGTAAACGGCTATGTTTACCGGAAATCCTCCGGATGGCTTCCCATACTCTTGTGGAACAAGTGGAACGGTTGATGGGCCGGCCGGTGTGGCCGTACGGTTCTAAGCGCGTCAGTTTGGAACCGCGTGACCGCTACGGTCGCAGATTCGAATCCTGCCTCGGGCATGGATGTGTGTGATGTCCTTAGGTTAGTTAGGTTTAAGTAGTTCTAAGTTCTAGGGGACTGATGACCTCAGTAGTTAAGTCCCATAGTGCTCAGAGCCATTTGAACCATTTGAACGGTTGATGGCGTCCAGGAACTCCTGGCATGACCTTTTCTTGCTCTCTTTAATGACACGGCGTGCCCTGGCTCTCGCGATCGAAAGGCGGTAAGATTGACCGCTGTTGGGCGGCATTTAAATCGGCGAAGAGCCGCATGCCTGTCCCGGATGGCTGAACGGCACTCTTCTGTCCACCAAGGCACAAGGCGCCGCTTAAGAGTGCCAGAAGACTGTGGCATGGACAGGTCAGCAGCGTGATGAACCACAAGCGTGATGTGATCCACCCATTCCTGTACGTTATTGTGGCGGTCAAAGACAGCCAACCGAGTGAACAGTGGCCAGTTAGCCCTGCTAATCATCCACGACGGTGGCCGCTGCTCCAGCAGTACACCATCCAGGAGATGAATGCGGATAGGGAAGTGATTGCAGGAATGAAGGTCGTCAATGACCTCCCAGTGAACAGAGTCGGTGAGGGTTGGAGAGCAGAAAGATAGGTCTATGGGTGAGAATGACCCTGTAGTAGTAGAGAAATGAGTCGGAGTACCTGTGTTGAGGATGCACAACACTTGAGATGTTTCAAACAAAACTACATGGTCTGCGACAACTTCCGAGATGCGCAATATACACTCCTGGAAATTGAAATAAGAACACCGTGAATTCATTGTCCCAGGAAGGGGAAACTTTATTGACACATTCCTGGGGTCAGATACATCACATGATCACACTGACAGAACCACAGGCACATAGACACAGGCAACAGAGCATGCACAATGTCGGCACTAGTACAGTGTATATCCACCTTTCGCAGCAATGCAGGCTGCTATTCTCCCATGGAGACGATCGTAGAGATGCTGGATGTAGTCCTGTGGAACGGCTTGCCATGCCATTTCCACCTGGCGCCTCAGTTGGAGCAGTGTTCGTGCTGGACGTGCAGACCGCGTGAGACGACGCTTCATCCAGTCCGAAACATGCTCAATGGGGGACAGATCCGGAGATCCTGCTGGCCAGGGTAGTTGACTTACACCTTCTAGAGCACGTTGGGTGGCACGGGATACATGCGGACGTGCATTGTCCTGTTGGAACAGCAAGTTCCCTTGCCGGTCTAGGAATGGTAGAACGATGGGTTCGATGACGGTTTAGATGTACCGTGCACTGTTCAGTGTCCCCTCGACGATCACCAGTGGTGTACGGCCAGTGTAGGAGAACGCTCCCCACACCATGATGCCGGGTGTTGGCCCTGTGTGCCTCGGTCGTATGCAGTCCTGATTGTGGCGCTCTCCTGCACGGCGCCAAACACGCATACGACCATCATTGGCACCAAGGCAGAAGCGACTCTCATCGCTGAAGACGACACGTCTCCATTCGTCCCTCCATTCACGCCTGTCACGACACCACTGGAGACGGGCTGCACGATGTTGGGGCGTGAGCGGAAGACGGCCTAGCGGTGAGCGGGACCGTAGCCCAGCTTCATGGAGACGGTTGCGAATGGTCCTCGCCGATACCCCAGGAGCAACAGTGTCCCTAATTTGCTGGGAAGTGGCGGTGCGGTCCCCTACGGCACTGCGTAGGATCCTGCGGTCTTGGCGTGCATCCGTGCGTCGCTGCGGTCCGGTGTGTGTGTGTGTTGGGGTTTATGGGCGCTCAACATCGAGGTCATCAGCGCCCTGACACACAGTAAAAGGAACGAATGTGGAGAGACCTAATAAAACTGAAAAACACACTCAAAGCAGAAAAAAAGAGGGAAAATACGACCTGAGAAGGTAAAACCTAAGGTAAGGGATAACATAGCGACAAGAATGACATAGGAAACCGTCAGTGTCTGGCCACTTACATAAAATATGGGCGAGCTTGTCACACAAGAAACAAGTTAAAATCCCCTCCCTAAAATCTTTGTAAAAACATTCGACATGGCACAGAACTTTAAAACTTTAACCACATTCGTCCGAGTGTTGCCTAAAAGAGTTGGCAGGTCCGCTGGCAAGGCAGCCTCGGCCCGCTGGTCAGAAAATAAAACGCAATCCAATAAAACGTGGCGCACAGTGACCTGGACGCCGCAAGCACCACACAGTGGAGGGTCCTCCCGCCGGAGCAGGAAGCCATGCGTCATAGGGCTGTGGCCTATTCGAAGCCGAGTGAGGAGAACCTCGTCCCGTCGATGGGGCTGAAAGGAAGTACACCACACACGCGTTGTGGGCTTGACTAGACGGAGCTTATTGTCAGTCACGTCCAGCCACTCGTCCTCCCACCGACACATGACTCGGGAGCTCAACAGCGAGGTGAGTGCGTGCAAGGGGATAGCACACTGAGATACGTGTGGATCAAGACACGCTTCCTTGGCTGCGAGATCTGCCCCTTCATTCCCAGCAATGCCAACATGCCCCGGAACCCAGCAGAAAGCTACAACCTTCCCCAGTCGCTGTAGTCGGAGGAGGGCATCCTGGATGGTCTGGACTACTGTAACTGCCGGATACAAATGGTGCAATGATTGAAGGTCGACGGGCACGTGCACCTTCCGCCGACCACTGGCGACAACATCGATGTACTGTGGAGACCTCACGCCCCACGTGTTGAGCAATCCGGCGGTACGTCCACCCGGCCTCCCGCATGCCCACTATACGCCCTCGCTCAAAGTCCGTCAACTGCACATACAGTTCACGTCCACGCTGTCGCGGGATGCTACCAGTGTTAAAGACTGCGATGGAGCTCCGTATGCCACGGCAAACTGGCTAACACTGACGGCGGCGGTGCACAAATGCTGCGCAGCTAGCGCCATTCGACGGCCAACACCGCGGTTCCTGGTGTGTCCGCTGTGCCGTGCGTGTGATCATTGCTTGTACAGCCCTCTCGCAGTGTCCGGAGCA
This sequence comes from Schistocerca serialis cubense, assembly GCF_023864345.2. Lineage (NCBI taxonomy): Eukaryota > Metazoa > Arthropoda > Insecta > Orthoptera > Acrididae > Schistocerca > Schistocerca serialis. The sequence continues at coordinate 157,895,948 of NC_064643.1, forward strand.
AGTATGGTGGGTCTGACACACCGGTGTCAATGTGTTCTTTTTTCCATTTCCAGGAGTGTATATGAAGATCAAAATATGTAGTCTGTATCTACGTACTCTAATTAACAGTTCCTAAAGCCGCAGCGTCTGACTTAAATCAGAGTGAAAGAGACCGGCAACACAAATTGCCTGTAGACAAATTAACATAAGCCCTCCGTTTACCCGCACTGCATCATGAATCGCTTATACATGATAATTGTCTCAGTATTATACTTGCATTTGGTTCTGTCAGTTTGATAAATTGAAACTGTGTGCCTAATCGAGACTCAAACTTGTGACCTTTGCCTTCTACAGGGAAATGCTCTAACTACTGAGCTAAGCAAGCAAATCTGACGAGCTATGCTCATACATTTACTTCCACCCGTACCTCGTCTAGAAGGGGTTTATTAGACCAGAAATGATAATCCTCCATCATTAAACTTAATTGATTTGAAGATGGGGTATGAAATCACAGAACTTTACTTGTGCAACACCTTTACAGTTGTTTGGTAAAAAAAAAAGAAAAAAAATCACTGTGAAAGAAAGATGTCATTCCCATTGTTTGGATCTATGCTCGACCTCTGTCCACACGTTAATCATGCTTACTGCGTAAAACACTGTATGAAGTGGAAGGTCAAGTTTATGTCTTATGATCTCTCGAAGCTACGGAATATACCTAAACATGCATACGAGACTTGAATCTATATTAGGATATGTATTATATGTACGGCCGCATTTACACATATGTTCACACAGAGACCATACCTACATAAACTCACGAAATACACTCCCAGATTAATATCTCAAGAATTCGTATACTATATTCTGTACGTATAGTCTGTTGCAATTGCTCATTTCACCATAATGAGGGCACACTGATTTTACGCTTGTACTCCTTACACATCATGCTGTCTACATTAGCTTGACAGTTGAGTAGCTAGGTCAGGTTGCAGGAATTGTGTGTGTGAATGAGTACACTCTTGCCATGGCAAAAACTGTTCTGATGGAAATTTCAGTTCAATCCATGTAGTAACTTCCAAGTGAGACAACACGATGAGAAAGCTGCAAGAAATTCGTTTTTCAGAAACACAGTGCTGTGTTGGATGATTCCAGAAACGCTACAGCAACGGTGCTATTCAGTTCTTTTCATCTTACGAAGTAGTAGTCTTACAGGCATCCAAGACTTACCAGTGGTCAGTAAGTGCGAAGTGGATGTCTCAGTCACGTCTTTATTGTCTTATTTTTTACATCCTTCGTACTAACTCGCCTAACATAAATAGGTTTATAAAAGGAAATTCATTCGCGAGTAATTAATTTACAACTTCATATCCATCATGTAACACTTATGGCCTCCAACAGTGTTACATTTGCCGCTATGTACTCCAACTGTCATCCATGTGATGAGCTAATACCGTTGAAGTGTGATAGTGACAATTGTTGTTAACATAGCATAATAAATAAAGGATTTGACACTTTTTCTGAACAGTGATAAATCTAGTTGAAGTACGAAGATTTAAACAATCCAGGCAGATTAACCGATCAAACCAGCGTACATCCTGTTGCAGAGTGAGAGGTTTAAACTTGAAACTTCATAACACTGAAAATCTATAAGTGGGCACCATGCAAAGTCTCAAACTCATGAGTGAACGGAAAATTTGAAATAATGTTCATGTGGAATCATACCACTCGCTGGAGCGTATTCGGACTTCAAGCACGGTTCTTGAAACATTTCACAGTTATTATTTCAATTTCCTGTCTCAGCTTCCAGAACTGCCTTGTCCGTGGGTTAAACAAGTGGTGAAGGGTAGCGACAGATACGTTTAAATGTTTATCGCCTCTCATTGATAAAATGACTATAGCGAAAACAGAAACTCCTAATTCGTAAGTTCAGACAGCAGCAGCAATTGTCTAGAAGAATGATTTCCGTATACACTGCTGTACCAGGCTAACCCATAGCTGGCTATGCCCTGTACTGCTGAGACATTTTAGCCCATGTTACAGGGATGTAGTTTCGACTAATATTGAACTCTTGTATTACAGCGCTCATGTGCCAGCGCGACGTGCATTCAGAGCCGTCTCCAAGACCTGCACTCACGTACGTAGTACAAAAAATGGCAGCAGGTGAGGTGGGAGAGTGGCAAGACGGAGACGAGACGGCCCAGCTGCAGCCGCCGCGAGTGGCCCACGAGGTGGTGAAGGCAGAGGGCGGACAAGAGGATGAGGTGGTGTAGGAGGGGGAGGTGAGGGACAGCGAGACCAGCCGTGGTCTGCTACAGTGGCTGCTGGTCTGCCTCTGCATTAAGTTGCCACGTGACCGCAAGTACAGGATGCTGCAACAGGTGACTCTGGACTACTGTGTCGTGTCTTCAGTGGGAACTTACTATGTATCGCAGCTGTCTTCACGAATCTGGCGACGTTATCGTACAACATAGTGTCCTAAAGGGTAGGAGGGAATGGCCTTTGGCCTTAGCCACAATTATGCTCAGCGGCAGTGTGGTGGGACTTGTGTACTGCTTCTCGTTCTTTAATATTCTGCTGTTAGGGAAGTAGTTCACACAAGCCATCAATGAAATATTTCTATGGGACAGTGAGCAAGATCCAAGTAGTCGCAGTAACTCAACTACATCGAGTTTGGGTGATTTATGTGAAATAATCATGTATGTGTTTTAAACGAATTAAAGCAATAGTAGCTAAGTAAGTTTCGCAAGGCAGCCATTTGCTTCATTTCTTGTATGAGTAATTAGTGTAAAAGCGTTTCTGAATTTATGGAGAAGTAAAACTGAAATTATTTAATTTATTTCCGAGCTCATCCTGAATCCGTGCCGACACCTGTCAGTCAGACTAATGAAGTGAGCCCTGCCACCAACAAAACGGGTAGTGTACTGAAAATAAAACATGCAAAAAATATATGAATCCTAAGTAAAGACATCTATGATGCTACTACTTTTCCGCTACTAATTTTATTAATTTGAGTAGTAGTTAACTGAGAAACTATAGGGAGTACTTGCATTTTGATCTACATAAATTGCATTGCGTAGTTAATTGAACTCATCAAAACACAGGCTGGCAAAGCATAAGTTAATTAAGACAGCAGTAAATAATAACCCAGACCATTTATGTATAACTATCTATGAGTCACAAGTATCCTTTACTTCACCTGTAAAAGCAAAGATAATCTGCGGCTAAGGAAACGGTGCAAACTGAAATTTTGTAATTATTATTATTTCTTTCCTTTCATCCTCTGCAGCAGAGAGTAGTGTGGGTCGCCTGCAGTAGGAACAGATCTTGTCAGCCAAATGGCAGCTGACTTAGTAGTGAATCAGATGGTCATCCATCTGCGGATTCTTAGGAAGGTTTTTCAGACTAGAATATGCCTCTGCACTAAGTTCATCTTCTCGAAATAATTGTTTGGAACTGGAGGATAACAATAATTTATTTCTAAAGAATATGTGATTTTCTTAGACAAAATTTTGGTATTCTGGAGCATTATTGAATATCTACTTAGCTGTGTAACTTAGTAAACTTGACGATAATACCACCTTGTGCAATGCCCCTATAATACTCATCAGGAATGCCACTGACTCTGCCCTGTTTTACATGCTTAGAAATATGCCCTTAATAATTCTTGCTGGGGCATGTTCCTGCGCAATGAAAATTAATGTGGCTACAGTCTTGGCTCTGTCCACTCTTTGCAGAGGTTTGTCTTGGTTTAAAACTACTGCATTCCCCTCCTGTTATTGCAAATCAAAAAGCCCCCTGGCTACATAAGCTCTTTGGAATCACGTAAGTCTTACTGCACCCGCTTTTACTGTTGGCTAGTAACACGGATATTGATCTATTGTTATATGTCAACTAGCAATGCTGCATTTTTACAACAAAAGGACGTGAGTTAGGCAATGCTATTTCCTGCAGATAACGATAGGTTAGGATGCTATGTACCAATATACAATCATTCAAAATAATTTTTTTCCCTGTATCTGCACATTGGTACATACACAACAGCCGAGAAACGATCATGACAGACGTATGGGTACAATCCTCCAAGTCATGCCTGTCTCACTTTACCTAGCGCTTTGATACACACATATTAGATAAAGATACGTTCATAAAAATGTGTGTGAGTGTTGTGTACTTCGATCAGTTACAGACACAAGAAGATGTTTAAAATAAATTTTTATTGCTAATACATTAAGTGTTGAGTCACAAGCAAAGTACAAAACATTATCGCCAAGCAGTATACATATTGTATTTACCCGTAATGTTTTAATTGTAGGATGATATACAGCCTACAGGGAGATTATATGATGATGTTACACATTTTATGGGATGATAGAGAATATTAAACGTATCAATTTGAGGTAAGTGACCATGGTCCGGAAACATTGAGTCGAAAATTATAAGCGAAAATTGTGCTGGAATCTATGACAATAGAATTATTCTGATGCTGACTATTTACTGTCCACACTTTGGGAGAAAGTGCTATGGATTGCCACAAGCAAAAACGTTCAGTAAATAAGGACTCCGAAGAGCGTACCGTTACATCTGTGAGCACTTGTTAACCTATCCTACTGAACAAATGCTCATCGCTGATAATGTAAACGTTTTAAACCCATGTTTACTGGATATTTTTTTCTTGTTTTCAACCACACAACCTCATCCCAAGATATGAGAAGCAAACAATCCGAAGAAGAGGTAACGCCCTGCCAGAGGTAATAGAAAGACATTCCCTTGTAACTCCACACTCGGTCGTTTCCATCATCCCTGAAAGTTTGTAACATCATCATCCATTAACCCTCTATAGCTACCATTCTCTGTATCTTCTTCATTAACGCCACAGTTTACAACGATTATTATCGCTCAGCTCAGAGAGAAGTTACTATTTAAACGGACCTAGAGTTTCGCTAACTCTAAACTAGCCACAATGTCGTCATCTGCTGCAAGACAGAACTGTAACGAGTGCATTACAGAAGACCAGAAAATCGGTTTTCTTCCCGAGTGCAAATACAAAAAACCCTTTGTAAGAATATGTATACGTTTTATTAATGGGGAAAGTAATTCATTAATGGGGAAAGTAATTCTGAATTAATCTGTCTTTTACTGTTTGGGGATCTGCACGAAGCTGAAGCATGACGTTGTATCTGTGTGGCTGTTGAGACATTTTGGGAGCGCCCGAGACCGCTGCAGGTAGACGGAAGTTCTGCGCGATGGTACTGACAACGCAGTCGTGGCAGAGGTAACGTACTGCGAATATTTCAGCTGTGAAAACAGTGGCGAGTAGGACAGTAATATGAACAGAAATTCGTATACCTTAGTTACATTACACTCTACACGTAATGTGGTGATATATCTACGGCTGGTTCGTGGTGTCTCATTCAAGTGTGGAATTGAAATCACGGGATGAATGCTTACAGACTTTATTTCTAAAATCAGAATATTTCATCAGAAACTAAACAAAATAATTTGAAATTACTTTGTTCACAGATTTCATTTCATCTGCTACCTCCATATGTTTAGTCACTTCAAGTTATAAAGACATCATAGGATCACTACTCTTTCTCAAACTCTTAATTGATTCCTCAGAATTCACACAAGCCAATACACTTCCACATACGACCGTATTGCTGTTCTAGAAACATGTCACTTCTTTCCTCAACCATTATTTCCACAATGATATATATTTTTCACACTGCGTGAAACTAATAATGATAGGCATCTGTATTTGTTCAGAGGTTCACGTGCATGTGCTTTTTACAACTTCAGTACTTCTCAGACTTGAAAGTGGACTTTGGTAGCGAAGTGCTGTGCTCCGAGCAGTCACTGACGGTAGTTTTACAGGACTGACGTTCATCTGTGAATGAGAACGTCAGCCGTGCGTCTACTTCAGGATGTCCACTGCGACAGGTAACTATCAAATCACAGACAACCCTATCCACTAACGTCCCAAAATGTAACTGACTATCCGAACAGGTCTACAGTTTTAAATAAATTATCAGGGATACTGATGACCAGAGATTTTTATCAGTTAAAAGTTGTGGAACCAAAATGCTTCAAAAATTAAGGCTGTTGAAAGGCATACATTTCAGCCAATTGTAATAGCCCAAGTAGTTTTCACGAAAGAAAAATATGTAATACATCAATAACTCGAGTTACAGTAGATTCACAGCACTTGTGGATGATTCAGGTGCTTGAATCCAAAATACTATTGAAATCCAAGTTCTTGCCCATGAGTCCTAGCCACTTACACTGAAAGATACTTCAAACTTTCATTAACAGATCTGTCCAATGACTAAAGCCCAATAATAGTACACTATCGTTTATTACCATTAAAAGTGTTTGTTTTACCTGCCCATATAAAAGCAATGGCTTTTAGTCAGTTAATCGTGAAAATACTACGCAAACGTTAATGGAACAATGTCAAATGACTGTGATGTCAACACAACGAGCTGTGTCAGCTGTTGGAGGTTTTGTGAGTCTGCTTTACCTGCCGTCCTAAACGTTGAGATACTCAAGTTTCTTAAACGAAAATTAGTAGAAAAATAACAGCTTCTGAGCTTCACATACGAGCTGCTGTGTATTCAGTTAACTTCAGATTCCTTCAAAAGTACAGCGAGATCCGAACATTCAAAAGATTTATCTTTCTTGAATGGCAAGTAGTAATCTTAATGGCAGTTAAACCTTTTCAGTTAAGAGCTGTAGTTGTTGTGTTTGGTGTAATCTTTCATAGGATAAGATATCTTAAGCAAATTTATATTAGGATGCGAGATATTTCTTGTCATAAAGTGTAAAAGTGCAGTTATAATGACTTTAATAGTGTGGGTAGTAGGAAAGAGTAAAAGTTCTTACCAAATAATTATCACAGTTCAGTTACTGGTACCATAAGACAAGAAAGAGAAAGGATATGAGTTAATGCATATATTCTGATCTAAAAGAAAAAAAATCCATATAATGATTACTTCCTCGCGAACGTCAAACAATTTGCAGCAACAGAGGACGAACATATTTAGGATCTAGGTTGTTTGAATATTTGGTTGGTTGGTTGATTTGTGGCACAGGACCAAACTGCGAGGACATTGGTTCCCGGAAAGAGGGAAGAATGGAGAAGGAAGTTGGTTGCACCCTTTCAAGGGAACCACCCCGGCATTTGCCTGAACTGATTTAGGCTAATCATGATGACAGAACGCGGGTTTGATCCGTCGTCCTCGTGAATGCAAGTCCAGTGTGCTAACCACTGCGCGGCCTCGCCTGCTCCCTTGATTTTTTATCAGATGTAAAAAAATGAGCGTGATATTGTTAATATAGCGTTAGTTATTCCTTAAATACCACATTAACCGATTCTATCCTCCATTCTTGTTTGTAGGCTCAATTTTTTATCTTGTGAGACAATATCATTGATATACCAGAAACCATAGAACATCAACAATAGATGACAGTCGCCGATCGCTAATGTCGTATCCGCAGAAACAGATATTGATCTCGTCAGTTGGTTTACGGCGACAGAGAGTCGCAAGTGACCCAGCTGCTGTGCCGGACATAAAGAAGAAAGGAATATTATGTGCCGCGGCACCGGTACGGACAGGTAAGCGTTAAGTTCCAGATACTTTAACGTAATGCGGATAGCAGCGGCGACAGCGTGGAGTAGAGGATGTGCAGCTGCAAAATTCGGATGTAGTATGTACCTGTTCGCTTACATAGAACGCTTTTAGCGTGGTTGCAAAACGGTCTAGCTGCGAAACACATAATGAAATCTTCGACTTTCAAAGTAATACCCTAAGATACTATTTATTTTGAAAGAATAGCGAAAATACTGATATATAGTGTATACACTGTTCGTGATAAGAATAAAACTGATGTAAACATTGCGCCTGTATTCTTCCGCGTTTGCTTGAATCTCATTGGATTTCGTTTCACGTTGAGCTGATCCCCAGCACAATCAAGTGGCATCATAAGGATACGTTTTATGCTGTTTTACGCGCACATAGACTGTCCGATAACCTGGGATAACAGCTTTACCGACGCATTAAACTTTGACAGTACTAGCCAGCCAGCTTCCAACTAACCTGCAATGGTATGAGCAGTAGCAGGTCAGACGAGCAAAGAAACAATATAGCTTCTAATGCTATTTAATGTTTAAAAAGAATGAAATAATATTTAGCAGAACTCCAGGACTACCGAGCGCTTCTTAGGTGACTAGACGGAAAGCATAAAATGCTTTCCCTTAAACACAGGGTATTTTTTCTGAGCGATATGTGTGTGATGCAAAACCATACGGGAGGGATTTCATTGTATTGTTGCATACTGAAGCCACTGAAAGTATATTAATTAGTCAGTCGTATGGTAATCTCTTAGCTCATTAAGGAATGAGAGAAATCTTCTTTTGTGAGGTGCAGTTCTATATCCCGACAGCGTTCAGTCGTGACGTATGATCCAGTACGTTTGGTAGCTTAAGAGGTCTTGTTTTTTCTCTGCGACTTATTTCTTAACTTTGACCCAGATCATGATGGATGTGTGATGATGGAGAGGGTTTTAAGGGCGCACGACGGCAAGATCTTCAGCACCCGCTCAGTAACAGATTGAGACGGGTGTCAAGAAAAGACTCAGAAGAATAAGATAAAACAGAACGTAAAACACAGGTAACAAGCTTCGAAAAATATGTGCCTACGCACATCGAAGCGTGGGACGAAGCATGTCGCCAGCAGTGAAACATGGACAACTCAGGAAGAAAGTGGTAGAGGGAGCTAAAGCAATGTAGCAGACGGTAGTGGCAGTCTGTTCTGTTGGGTTCATATTGTAATGTTACAGTGGCAAATGTAAAAATGCGGCATTTGTATGGTGTGTTCGATGCTGTGATAATAATTGTTCTCCTTGTTTCTACGACTGTGATGTAAGACAATAGACATAATCAGAGTGGAGTATTTGGTTTTTAATTTTTGCCTTAAACATTAAATTATGTTTTCTTAACTGAAGCAACATTTATTAACAGTCTTTCATAAAACGCCGATAATTAAGAATTTATCTTTGGAATGAAAACAGGAATTTCGCGTGCAATATATAATTAGAAAAAAGAAGACGCGCATCACTTAAAAAATGGTGATCAATTGTACAATTACGAGACGTAGGGATTTCAATTTGAACGATGAAAAAAGTGAGTCAGACGAGACTTGAACAAGCGATTCACGAACTGCACGGAATTTTGAATCTACTACACTACCGATACCCCTACACATACTACGTTAGCGTAGATCTGAACTGTATTTAAGACATTCCCTTGGAAAACTGCAAAGCTGATTATCTCTGTAATTTTATGAAAAACATTAAGAACAACCTAATCCTCGGGACTTTTTAACCGTGTACCACACGCGTGTTTCACTACGGAACAGGAAACAGCGTCAGCCATTTTTACACTGCGTATTGTCCGCCCCGATAGTGAACTTCTAGCGGCCTCTTTGTTGGCATCGTCGCGTTGCGTTCCGCTGTCGTTTATATTCCTCCCGTTTTTTTTGCGTAGTTGTATAACAAGCTAAAGTAACAGTCTGAAAATGGAAAACGTTAACAGATCAAACACGTTGAATGTTATTTTCGACAAAGATGCTGTACGCCCTACGGCACACGAAGCACATGATTGGTTTATGGACGAACTCGGTCTTACTGATACCGAAACATATGGAGTCCAGTGGGACTTTATTACTGGAACCCTGTTCATGCAATTCAATGATGCAAAAATGTGCGAAAAGATCGTGAATGAAAACGGTGCAAAACGGAAATTAAAATATCGTGATGGAAGCGTTTGCGACGTGACCGTGTGCCACGCAGGTTACGGTATTCGTCAGGTGCGTATTTTCAACCTTCCTTTTGAAATCCCAACGCAAATTATTGCTCGTAGTCTCATGCCGTATGGGAATGTGTTTTCAGTGACGAATGGAAAATGGGGCAGTGGTTTTCGATTACAAGTTTACAAAGGAGTAAGAAGTGTCCGTATTGAACTTAAATAGCATGTCCCGTCCTTCCTCGTCATAGTCGGTTACGGGGCTTTTATGTAGTACAATGGACAGCCACAGACGTGCTCGTACTGCAATGCAACCGATCATTTTTGACAAAATTGTCCGAATAGGTGGAGACCTGCGCAGCTCTCTCTCGGCGGGGATAGCGCACAACCGCATAAAAATTCGTATGCACCTGTAGCGTTAGGTATTGTTCCGATTCGGCCCTCGTCACTTCCTGTGACAGAGGTTGCGTGCGAATCGTCCGTGATACCAGCGAACACGGATAAGTCTATAACGACAAGTGACAATGTCATGGACGTACTAAAAATTGACGAAAAAGCCGTCATCCGAGAAAATTCTCTTCGCGATGATGTAACAAATGACACTGTAGTGGCTGAATACACCCAGAGCCGCGAAAACGTGATGATACTGCATCCGATATAATCCCGAACAGCACGCAAAATTCAGAGAGTGTGGGCGCAGTTCTACTGCTGCTTCCTCACAAACTCGTGTTTCACGTAAAGACCCTAGTCCATTCTCGAGTAGGAGATCTATGAGCAATTCACCGAAAAAAACTTCAAAGAAAACATCGACGCGGCCGAGGAAACGGAAATTCGGATGCAATCTCTAAATCTGAAAAACAACTACCCGTGGCAGTCGTCCTTGTTGCGTCGCCCGAAACAGAAGCAGAACGCCGGTGCGAGGCAACTGTTCGGCATCTAACGGACGTCCTTAATAAACAAAACAAAGAACTCACTCAGCGTACAACCGCCCGTAACCGAGGCCGTATTACCAGCGCCAATTAAAAGAAAGGCGGAGGAAATGCATGAACGCCGTGCTCGCCACACAGCCCACGTCCTGGGAGACGACGTTCATTTGGACCACGCCATGCAAGTCGACTCACCGCTGTTACCACACACGCACATACCGATGGAAACCACCTGTGATCCCCCCAGCTCAGGTTAACAACGCTGTACTGACTCGTCCGAAGATATGTAAGTTCGAACAGGGTTGAAAATTAATTGCAATATTCGTCACATAACAACACAAAGCGCACGCAGGAAAAATTATCGCTATTTGTACCCCGTTTTCCTTAGTTAATGCTTCTCTGTTTCTTTCACCATTTCCAATGTCTGTCTGTCATATACAGATGAAACCTTTTCCTATTCTTACCTTCAATATAAACGGGATTTCTGCTATTCACAAAGTTTTATCCCTTATGGACTTTGTACAGTGCGTTCGTTTTGACCCAATTTTCCTTCAGGAAGTTACCGCAAACACCCTCAATATTATATCTGGGTATGATGGTATTTATAATATTAACAATAGTATACAATGCGGCACCGCGATTGTATACAAAAATTTCCTAGAGCCATACAATGTAAAAACGACGCGAAACGGACGCGCAAATGCGTGTAATATATAAGGGATGAGATTTATCAATACTAGCGCCCTTTCAGGGACAAACGATAGAAGAGTACGTGCAGCATTTTTCAATCACGAAGTCGTTCCCTTCTTTGATACTACCCGTCCCATAGTAACAGGCTCATCCGACCAACACCCTACGGCCACTACATGCCTTGAATTAGTGAAACTGTTAGCTGACAAAGATCTGCGAGACACTTGGTGCCTCCTTCACCCAAATACAATGCAATATACACACATATATAATAGTGGAGCAAGAAGAATAGATCGCATACACGTCTCTCAACAGATTACAAACAATCTAAATAGCGAAACTTCCTGGCAGATTAAAACTGTGTGCGCGACCGAGACTCGAAATCGGGACCTTTGCCTTTCGCGGGCAAGTGCTCTACCATCTGAGCTACCGAAGCACGACTCACGCCCGGTACTCACAGCTTTACTTCTGCCAGTATCTCGTCTCCTACCTTCCAAACTGTACAGAAGCTCTCCTGGTTCGCAGGACTAGTGGAGTGGGAGATGGAGTTCAGGAACGATTGCCATGACCGTCGTTTGCTCTCTTTAATCACTCGCCGCGCCTTGGCCCTTGCCACCCGAAAGGCCGCAAGATTGTCAGCTAAGGGACGGCACTTGAAGCGGCGCAGAGCTGCACGGCGGGCTCGGATGGCTGAGCGGCACTCAGTGGTCCACCAAGGGGCAGGGCGCCTCTTGGGATGACTTGAGGACCGTGGAATCGACAATTCAGCAGCATGGGAGATCACGGCTGTAACATGGTCGACCCATTCGTGGACGCTGGCACGGTGTTCCAAAACAGCTAAATCGCTGAAAAGTGTCCAGTCAGCTCTGCAGAGGTGTCACCTGGGCGGCACTGGTAATGCCACAGTCTCATCCAGGAGGCGAATCCAAAGGGGGAAGTGGTCACTAGAATGGAGGTCAGCGGCAACCTCCCACAGAGCAGAATCCGCGAGTGCTGGAGAGCAAAAGGAAAGGTCAATAGCTGACGACGACCCAGAAGCAGTACAGAAATGAGTGGGAGCACCAGAGTTGAGGATGCACAGTTCTTCGGATGCCATGAGGCTTTCCAGAATGCGACCCTGGGGCAAGTAGTTGTAGAGCCCCATAAGACATTATGAGCTTGAAATCCCCCAGAAGGAGAAAAGGGGGGGGGGGAGTTGGCTAATAAGGTCTGTGAGAGCCTCAGAGTCTATTGCATCCTGAGGCGGTAAGTAAACGGAACAAATTGTGAGCCTCCGCCCCACAAGAAGGTCAACTGCAACTGCTTGCAAGTCCGTAACGAGAGGGAGCTCAGATGAGTGGTGCATGTCATGGACAAAAACCGCAACACCACCCTTTGCCCTTTCCCCCATCAGATCATCTTTTTGATACATGGTATAGCCCCGTAAAGAAGGAGCATCAGTGGCCCGGAAATGTGTCTCTTGGAGACATAAGCACAAGCGGCGGTCTCGTACAAGGAGTTGTAATTCGGCCACATGCTTCCTGAACACATTCAGGTTCCACTGTAATATGGGAGCCAGTGCTCAGGGTGGCTGAATTTTCACCCTGCCCCTGTGCTTTGGAGGAGAGCCCATACTGGCCGGAGATTTATTCCTGGGGTGAGAAGATCGCACCCGGTCGACATCAGTGTCCATCAGCTCTGATGGCGACCCAAGGGAGATGTCAGATAGTACGATGGCATCGTCATCGGACTGACCCTGACTAGTCTCCTCAGGTGGCAAAACCTTCACCTTCGGCGTCTTCGTCTTGGGGGGCTTAGAATGCAGAACCTTGTCAACAGTTGGAGCTTTACTCGCCTGGGCAGAAGGCGCCATATGGGGAGGTGCAGGAAGTACCCCAATGTCAGCAACCACGGCCTTGTCCGACGTTGTGGGGAGAGCTTCAGGTTGCAAAACAACCGCAACAGCACAAGTGCACTGGCAAATGCAGGTATTAGTGCTGACACTAGCAACCTCCGTTTGTGTAGCAACAGTGGCCAACTGTACCGGTTTCTGCAGAGCGGAAGCGAAAGATGTTGTAAACACAGGAGGCTGCATGGCCTTAAAGAGCTTCTTGGCCTCACCATAGGGGATGCGCTTAGATGATTTGATCTCCTGTATCTTCCGTTCCTCGAGATAGATGGGGCAGACCCGGCTCCAGACAGGGTGACTCCCAGAGCAATTCACGCACTTCACAGGCGATGAACAATCGGCTCCTTCATGGGCAGGCTGACCACATTTACCACAAGTGGCTATCCCATTGCACCCCAACGTAGTATGCCCAAAGCGCTGACATTTAAAACAGCGCATTGGATTGGGGAAATATGGCCGTACTGGCAAACGTAAGAAACCCGCTTTAACATGCTCTGGGAGTCTCGGGCAATTGAACGTGAGAATAAACGAGTCGGATTTGACTAGGTCCCCATCGACTCGTTTCATAATATGCTGCACGTCGACAATACCTTCGTCAGCCCACTCAGATTTCAACTCGTCCTTGGGGATATCCACCAAGTCCCTACATGTCACAACACCCTTGCTATAGTTCAAAGTGGAGTGGAGCTCTGTCTCGATAGCGTACTCTCCGAGACAGGTTGCTTTCCTAAGAGAAGTGACTTGACGGGAACTAGAAGTTTCAACTAACAGAGTCCCATTGCGCAGACGCTTCACAGATTTCAGTGTTCCTGCAATTCCCTCAAGACCCTTGTGGATGTAAAAGGGAGAAACCCTCTCAAAGCTACCTTCCTTCCGTTTGACAATCAAAAACACATTCTGGATATCAGCATGTGCTCTGTTACGACAGTCTGATAAATCTCTAGTAACACCAGGCGCTGAAGGACTCCCAGCACGAAGTCGCTTTTTCGATTGGGTGTGTTTTCCTACCAGTGGCCCACCCAATCCACTGGTAGGGGGAAACGTAGAGGTCGAAGGGTCCATTGTGGTCCCACGAGCGGCTAGGGAACTAAAGGTCCACTCAGACAGAGCCCCGCATGCCTGAGTAAGCCTTATACAACTGGGGTGCGGCAGGTGCCCCAGAGGTTGCCCGCTTGCGACTGTTCCACCCCAACAGCCATGCATCTTATAGGCGCGCAGCACACCGTAAGATTGAGGGGTTTTTATAGAGGTTTACCTTCCTCGCAAACCAGGCGTTCAAGCCAAGATTACCATTCCCCGCAGCACACAACATTCCACCGCTGCGCCATGCGGTGGTCGCTGAAGCATGTCCGGGGTTTACGGTGACAGGAGACTGGCGTCGCTGACCAGTCCCCAGCTCAGGACCCCAGGGTCGGCAAGCCCGTACTCAGCAAATGAATGCTGAGCTCCTGGGGGGTTGTGTCTTGGACCCGTCAGGGGGAGGACTCGGACGAGTAGATTTCAATCGCAAATGTGCAGCGTTGCTCATGAACCGCACTGCCGAGCTGCAGGCCAGCTTCCCCAATGCATCGATAGCAGCCCTGCTGGAAACCTATCGGCCACAATCTCAATGCGACCCAGTATCGGTGGTGAACATGCCTTACCATATGTCCTTTCTACGAGAATAGGACAGCACGGTAACTCCATATCGAATTGATGGGACAACTTTCGCTTAATAAACTGGAAGTTCGCCTACCTACTGTAAACTGGAAGCGAGTGTGGTCAAAGATCAATAACAGTATTCTGTCGTCCTATGTGTCTGCGTTGTGGTACAAACTTGTTAACAACACACTGCCCACCAAACAGCGTTTAGCCGATACTGATATCCAGCTTCTCACCACCCCCTACTGTGGAAGGTGTGGCGTGCCTGACACCAGAGAACACCGCCTGCAATGTCATGCTGTATCCGATGTGTGTAGGACTTGCCAGTCGATGACGATTCTCACCACTCGAACTACGCCGAGGTGAGTGCGTGCAAGGGGATAGCACACTGAGATACTTGTGGGGCGAGACACGCCTCCTTGGTTGCGAGATCTGCCCTTTCATTCCCAGCAATGCCGACATGCCCTGGAACCCAGCAAAAAGCTACAACCTTCCCCAGCCGCTGTAGTCGGAGGAGGGCATCCTGGATGGTCTGGACAATTTTGTCTGCCGGATACAAACGTTGAAATGAGTGAAGGGCACTGAGTGAATCGGAACAGACAAGAAATTTAGAAGAGGAAGAATGTCTCATGTGTTCCAGTGCCTGCAAGATCGCAAACAATTCTGCATCAAAGACAGTAAAAGTCTGAGGCAGCCGGACCTTGACGACACGCTATGGAAAAACAAATGAGCAACCAACAAAATCCCCCTGTTTCGACCCATCCGTAAAAACAGATACATAGTCGTGGTGCTCAGATAAAATGGCAGAAAATGCTGCATTAAAAACGGTGGCAGGAGTGCAATCTCTCTTGTACTGCAATAAATCTAAAATCACTCCGGGCCTCTTCAGTAACCAGGGTGGCAGGCGGTTAAAACCTTGGATTTTGGGTTGTACAGACTCCACACCGCGGGACTCTAGTACACGTTGCACACGGATCCCAAACGGCAACGTAGCCCGGGGACGGCGGGAAAAAAGGCGGTCCAGAGGTGGACGGGCAACAAGATGGTGAGCAGGCGATCTGGGAGCTGCAAGAAACTTACAAGCCTGGCGCACCAGCAGGAGCTGCCGCCGGATGGTAAGTGGCGGTTCGCCAGCCTCAGCACAGAGGCTGGGTACCGGACTGGTCCGATAAGCACCCGTAGAGGTGTGAACGCTATGTTTAATATGTAGTGTTGGTATCACAGTGGAAGTTTCTACAAAGGCCCATTTTACCCAGTGATGTTAAGAAACATTTGTTTGCAACAATTTGTCACTTAACGCATTAGATAAACAAAACATTGATAATTATGTGATAATAAAATTAATTGGTTAAACATGTTTACATTCATCTTCTATGTCCTATCTGAACTTCCCAAATTAAAACGTTTTTACCTAAACAAAGGTAAAACTTTTAGTCCACTTGCTCGTTTCACTAAAACCATCAACATGAATTTTACTATTACGAGTGAATGGTTAATTGTCACTTGCGCTAGATCTACAGTAAAGTAAAGTTTTAACGTTGAACGGCATTACCTTTTTAGTAACGGATTAACGATAAGCGAAGTTAACTTTGTGACTAACGTTGCGGTACACAGATGTGTTACAGAACCGCATCACCCCTAGCCTATGGGATAAATACCTGCTGGAATGTACGACGTTAATGCAGGATGGCAGCAGACCGTATTATTCGTTTCGGACCTCTTGATAAGTATGGAAGTGTGATTACACATGTCAATCACATCGCGATTACGGGCAGCATGGGGTTCACGCCTAAGCCTCAGGACGTGCGCTAGCAGCGCATGTCGGGTGTTTCAAGCGTCAACTTCGCGTTTTAATATCTCGGGATGTAATGGGAATATTGCGATGCAAACAACGCCATTGTGTATGTGCTTTGTCATGCCATGGATTGATGAAGAAAAAATACAGGAGGTCCATTAAAAAAATATAAGTTTGTGTTAAAAAACACATATCCTTTCGTTTTAGAATGTTTCCAAATATGTACATTCATGGGCCCCAGCCCTACATTGACACCGGTGAAAGTCGTTTTCCAATAGCTGTTATTGTTCCAGAGATATTTTGGGTGGATAAGATAGCTGGGACACCCTGTATAACGTAGCGCGACTACAGTACAGACGCACGAGCACCATCAAATAGGCAAGGGATTAGTGTTGCATTCGTGCCTTTCCGACCTCCTTACGGTAAAAGCTGAAATGTGAACTGTGGCGACGTTACTACTTAATGCATCGAAACGGGACCAACAAGCTGTTATTCTTTTGCTTGCTTCAGAGAATGAAGTATATGGTGAGGCGGCAGGTTGCTCCTGCTTAAAATGGTCAGACACGACACTCCCAACACTGTATCTAAAATGTCTGTCCGAGAAAAAGGACCGTATGAAGGTCGGTAGACGTCCACGGAATCCCCACTGATGAAACTGCGACAAAATATTATGCCTCCAGGTCGTATCGTAGGCTTTTTCCAAATATAAGAAAACATCGATAAGGTGTTGCTTAGTAAGCAAAGCTTGTTGATTTGCAGCTTTGAGCAGGGTCAGGTTATCGATTGGGAGCAATACCTCCTGAACCCACACTGGGGGGGACCGAGTAGGGACCTGGTTTCCAGAACCCACACTAGGCGCCGATTGACCATACGCTCCAGTTTTATTTCATTTATTTATTTATTGTTCCGTGGGACCAAATTAAGGAAAAGTCTCCATGGTCATGGAACGAGTCAATACATGAAATTATAACACGATATTAGAAACAGATAAAATGAAATATAAAAAAACATATTCAGGTGACGAGTCGTAAATTTAAATAAAGAAAATCAACAATGTAACACTGGAATTTGCTTAGTTTTTTAGCTCTTCCAGGAGCTCCTCGACAGAATAGAAGGAGTGAGCCACGAGGAAACTCTTCAGTTTAGACTTAAAAGAGTTTGGGCTACTGCTAAGATTTTTGAGTTCTTGTAGTAGATTATTGAAAGTGGATGCAGCAGAATACTGCACTCCTTTCTGCACAAGAGTCAAGGATGTGCATTCCACATGCAGATTGGATTTATGCCTAGTATTAACTGAGTGAAAGCTGCTAACTCTTGGGAATAGGCTAATATTGATAACAACAAACGACATTAAAGAAAATACATACTGTGAGGGCAATGTCAGAATTCCCAGACTATTGAATAGGGGTCGACAAGAGGTTCTCGAACTTACACCACATATAGCTCGAACAGCCCGTTTTTGAGCCAAAAATACCCTTTTTGAATCAGAAGCATTACCCCAAAAAATAATACCATACGACATAAGCGTATGAAAATATGTGAAGTAGAGTACTTTTCGTGTTGAACTGTCACTTATTTCAGATACTGTTCTAATGGTAAATAAATCAGCATTTAGTTTCTGAACAAGATCCTGAACATGGGCTTTCCACAACAGCTTACTATCTATCCGAACGCCTAGGAACTTGAACTGTTCTGTCTCGCTTAAAATATGCCCATTCTGTCTGATCAAAATATCGGTTCTTGTTGAATTATGAGTTATTTGATACTGTTTCGATATTACACCCAAGATCCTTCACTATCAAGTTGGTGTCATCAGCAAACAGAAATATTTTTGAATCACCTGTAATACTAGAAGGCATATCATTTATATAAATAAGAAACAGCAGTGGCCCCAGCACCGACACTTGGGGAACGCCCCACTTAACAGCGCCCCATTGGGACTGAACATCACCACCACTCTCAATATTGCGGAGAATTACCTTCTGCTTTCTGTTCTTAAAGTAAGAGGCGAACCAATTGTAAGCTACTCCTCTTACTCCATAATGGTCCACCTTCTGCAGTAATATTTTGTAGTCAACACAGTCAAAAGCCTTCGTTAAATCAAAGAAAACACCTAGCATTCGCAACCTTTTATTTAATCCGTCCAAAACCTCACAGAGAAAAGAGAATATAGCATTTTCAGTTGTTAAACCAGTTATAAAACGAAACTGAACATCTGACAGCAAATTATGTGCATTTAAATTCTCCAGTAACCTTGTATATACAACCTTCTCGGTAACTTTAGCAAACACCGATGGCATAGAAATAGGTCTATAATTGTCAACATTATCCCTGTCTCCCTTTATGTAAAGTGGCTTCACTACCGAGTACGTTAATCGGTCAGGAAACCGACCACTCCTAAAGGAAAAGTTACAGATATGGCTAAGTACTGGGCTAACATACATAGAACAATACTTCAGTATTCTGCTAGATACCCCGTCATATCCATGAGAGTTCTTGGTCTTTAGTGATTTAATTATTAACTCAATCTCCCTCTTGTCAGTATCATGGAGGGTCATTTCAGGTAACACTTTTTTCTAAGAGCGCTATATGATTCCCTGTTGGGACTAGGTTCCTATTTAGTTCACCTGCTATATTCAGAAAGCGATTATTAAATACTGTACATATATGCGACTTACCAGTAACACGGACAGTCCCACTACGCACTGATTCTATATCCTCGACCTGTCTCTGCAGAGGAGCCACTTCCTTTACGACTGACCATATGGTTTTAATTTTATCCTGAGATTTAGCTATTCTATCTGCATACCACATACTTTTTGCCTTCCTAATAACATTTTTAAGCACCTTACGATACTGTTTGTAATGGGCTGCTGCATTTAGATTTTGACTGTTTCTAACGTTTTGATATAATTGCCACTTTGTTCTACAAGACATTATCACTCTAGTCAGCCACCCAGGCTGCCTGTTTGTGCTAGTACCCTGTTTTGAACGATCTAACGGAAAGCAATATTCAAAGAGCACGAGAAAAGTCTTGGTGGTGGTGGTGGTGTGTTGGGGCTTATGGGCGCTCAACATCGAGGTCATCAGCGCCCTGACACACATTAAAAGGAACGAATGTGGACAGACCTAAGAAAACTAAAGCACACACTCAAAGAAAGAAGGAAAAGAAGGAAAATGCTACATAAGAAAGTAAAACCTAAGGAAAGGGGAATCATAGCAACAAGAATGTCACAGGAAATTGTTACTGGCTGGTCACTTACATAAAATATGGACGGAAAGGGGAAACATAGCAACAAGAATGTCACAGGAAATTGTTATTGGCTGGCCACTTACATAAAATATGGGCGAGATTGTCACACAGTGAGCAAATTAAAATCCTCTCCCTAAAATCTTTGTAAAAACATTTGACAGGGCACAGAACTTTAAAACTTTAGTCACATTCGTCCGAGTGTTGCCTGAAAGAGACGGCAGGTCCGCTGGTAAGTCAGCCGCGACCCGCTGGTCAGAAAATAAAACGCAATCCAATAAAACGTGGCGCACAGTGACCTGGACGCCGCAAGCACCACACATTGGAGGGTCCTCTCGCCGGAGAAGGAAACTATGCGTCATAGGGCCGTGGCCTATTCGAAGGCAGTCGGACCTTGAGGACACGATATGGAAAAAAAGCATTATATTTATCGTCTACTGTATCAGCGCTATAAACATCTTGCCACTCTTGTTCCTTGATAAGGTTTACAAAGGTCTCTACAGCAACTGGATCAGCTTTCCTAAACAGCTGATGACTATATTTAATACGTGTTGCAGCACAAAAATCTTTTAGAGTTAAAATTTGTGCATCATCATCTGAATGGCCATTCACCTTTTTGCTAACAGAATGCCCTTCTAGTAATGAGGAATGAACAAAAATGTTGTCTATGGTTGTTCTACTGTTCCCTTGCACTCTCGTTGGAAAGAATACGGTTTGCATAAGATTATAAGAATTAAGGAGGTCTACCAGCATCCTCTTCCTTGCACAATCACTTATACAATTAATATTGAAGTCACCACATATAACTAACTTTTTGTATTTCCTATAAAGTGAACCAAGAACCTCCTCTAGCTGTAGCAAAAATGTTATGAAATCGGAGACTGGGGATCTATAAATAACAACAGTTAGAAGTTTAGCTCCGTTAAATTTAACCACACCTGCACAACATTCAAACACCTTTTCAGTGCAGTACTTTGAAACATCAATTGACACAAATGGGATGTTGTTTTTCACATACATGCCTACTCCCCCACACCGCAAAGAGCTCCTCGAAAAGCTGCCAGCCAACCTGTATCCTGGTAAAGGAAGCCACTGAATTATCTCCTTATTTAAGAAGTGTTCAGATATACCAATAATTTCAGAGTCAACATCTATAAGCAGTTCACTAACTTTATCTCTAATACCTTGTATATTTTGATGAAATATACTAATTCCCTCATTACTCGGATACCTAAGCGTTGTCAAAAGTGGTTCCTTTGTTAGAGAGACTTCCCTTAAGCAGGAATACCTATCAGCTGTCTTCAATCTAAAAAAGGTGCAGCTCTAACACCCACTACTGCAGGAATTTTCCCATGAGTGATCCCACCAATCCCACCTATGCTGTCACCTATAAGCTTTGCCAACATCCCCTTTCCATACCTGTTGAGGTGCAGGCCATGTTTAGTGAAACCCGTCCTGCTGATAGACTCCACCGACCCCACTGAAATGTGACCCATGCTTTCTGTCATCAGCGCACCCCCAAGTCTCACGTTATTACGCCTGATGGCTGTATTAAGATGAGGCCGATCGTGACGCTGAAACAGTTCCACGAAATGCATATTCGTGTTGCCAGTCTGAGTGGCTATCTTTTCCAGGTCACCATCTATGTCATACTCCCCATCCCTATCAATACTATTACCAGCCCCACTCACAATCACTACCTGATCCTCTTTAGTAAAATTCCTACATAACCCCCCCTATGTTAACAGTCACCTGAGCCAATCCTGCATTAGGCTTCACAATGCTGGTGACCTAGTACTCACTCCCCAGCACTACCTCACAGCAGAAACTTCTTCTTCCTCTTCGACTTTGCAACTGTTCTAGCCACCATAACTACTGAGGTCTGCTGCGTACTTCCTAAATCTACAGCTACTAGAGATTCCTCTCCACTAGACTCTGACAGTTGGTCATATCTATAGTAAACACCAATAGTAAAACTACCTGAAAATCTTCTTCTCCTAGCAGATCTCTTGCCAACAGCCAGCTCCCATTCCCCAACCCCCTTCTCCCTCCTCATTGTATCTAGCTCCTCCTGTGCGTTTTTCAACTGCACCTGAAGGGCACAGATCTTACGCTCCTGCTCCTCTATCAACTTACTCTTGCTACATAACCTGCAGTTCCAGGAGAGGATCTCACCAGAATGCCCACTGGCTTCCCCACTGCATTCCCCCCAGTGAAAATACTTCGAACAAGTCTCACACCGCAATCCACTACTCACGAACCTACGGCAAAGCCCACACTTCTCACTCATGGTAAAATTTTACTTTTTCTAAGTTCCGCTACTACAATAAGAAGATGTTAAAAACCAAACTACAATAAACACAAACTTACTCTACAAGGGAAGTAACTACTATTATTAACACTATTAATAAACAACAAATGTGAATAAAACAAAAGACTAATACAGAAAGAGAATCAAACGTCTAATGACACAGTAACGAAGCTGAAAACACTTCCCAAAAGGTTCTTCTGAAATTATTTCACCAGAAACCACAAAAAACTCCGGTTGAAGACTACTAAAGTTCCTAAATAAACCACTATACACAAACAAATAATTAGTGCCTTTCCTACGCAGCTTGTCAGGCAAATACTACGATAGCTACTAGGGTCTGTCCGATCCTTTAATGGTTTTAAAATGAGGATTAAAGTAGATTCCTTTCAAAAGTTGGGAAAGACGGCAGTTACCGAAATTTTATTGAAGAGCTGGAGGAGGACTTCCTTCGACCGTGGATGTCTCAATCACGTCTTTACTCTCTTATTTTTTACATCCTTCGTACTAACTCGCCTAACATAAATAGGTTTATAAAAGGAAATTCATTCGCGAGTAATTAATTTAAAACTTCATATCCATCATGTAACACTTATGGCCTCCAACAGTGTTACATTTGCCGCTATGTACTCCAACTGTCATCCATGTGATGAGCTAATACCGTTGAAGTGTGATAGTGACAATTGTTGTTAACATAGCATAATAAATAAAGGATTTGACACTTTTTCTGAACAGTGATAAATCTAGTTGAAGTACGAAGATTTAAACAATCCAGGCAGATTAACCGATCAAACCAGCGTACATCCTATTGCAGAGTGAGAGATTTAAACTTGAAACTTCATAACACTGAAAATCTATAAGTGGGCACCATGCAAAGTCTCTAACTCATGAGTGAACGGAAAATTTGAAATAATGTTCATGTGGAATCATACCACCCGCTGGAGCGTATTCGGACTTCAAGCACGGTTCTTGAAACATTTCACAGTTATTATTTCAATTTCCTGTCTCAGCTTCCAGAACTGCCTTGTCCGTGGGTTAAACAAGTGGTGAAGGGTAGCGACAGATACGTGTAAATGTTTATCGCCTCTCATTGATAAAATGACTATAGAGAAAACAGAAACTCCTAATTCGTAAGTTCAGACAGCAACAGCAATTGTCTAGAAGAATGATTTCCGTATACACTGCTGTACCAGGCTAACCCATAGCTGGCTATGCCCTGTACTGCTGAGACATTTTAGCCCATGATACAGGGATGTAGTTTCGACTAATATTGAACTCTTGTATTACAGCGCTCATGTGCCAGCGCGACGTGCATTCAGAGCCGTCTCCAAGACCTGCACTCACGTACGTAGTACAAAAAATGGCAGCAGGTGAGGTGGGAGAGTGGCAAGACGGAGACGAGACGGCCCAGCTGCTGCCGCCGCGAGTGGCCCACGAGGTGGTGGAGGCAGAGGGCGGCCAAGAGGATGAGGTGGTGTAGGAGGGGGAGGTGAGGGACAGCGAGACCAGCCGTGGTCTGCTACAGTGGCTGCTGGTCTGCCTCTGCATTAAGCTGCCACGTGACCGCAAGTACGGGATGCTACAACAGGTGACTCTGGACTACTGTGTCGTGTCTTCAGTGGGAACTTACTATGTATCGCAGCTGTCTTCACGAATCTGGCGACGTTATCGTACAACATAGTGTCCTAAAGGGTAGGAGGGAATGGCCTTTGGCCTTAGCCACAATTATGCTCAGCGGCAGTGTGATGGGACTTGTGTACCGGTTCTCATTCTTTAATATTCTGCTGTTAGGGAAGTAGTTCACACAAGCCATCAATGAAAATTTTCTATGGGACAGTGAGCAAAATCCAAGTAGTCGCAGTAACTCAACTACAACGAGTTTGGGTCATTTATGTGAAATAATCATGCCGAGAAACTATAATGACAAAGGTGTAAATGAACGTATAATCCTTCAAGTCATGCCTGTCTCACTTTACCTAGCACTTTGATACACACATGTTAAGTTAATAAAAGTGTGTGTGAGTGTTGTGTACTTCGATAAGTTACAGATACAAAAATATGTTTAAAATAAATATTGATTGATAATAAATTAAGTGTTGAATCACAAGCAAAGTACAAAACGTTATCGCCGAGCAGTATAAATATTGTATTTACCCGTAATGTTTTAATTGTAGGATGATATACAGCCTACAGAGAGACTATATGATGATGTTACACATTTTATGGGATGATAGAGAATATTAAACGTATCAATTTGAGGTACATGACCATTGTCCCGAAACACTGAGTCGAAAATTATAAGCGAAAATTGTGCTGGAATCTATGACAACAGAGTTATTTTGATGCTGACTATTTACTGTCCACACTTAGGGAGAAAGTGCTATGGATTGCCACAAGCAAAAGCGTTCAGTAAATAAGGAATCCGAAGAGCGTACCGTAACATCTGTGAGCACTTGTTAACCTATCCTACTGAACAAATGCTCATCGCTGATAATGTAAACGTTTTAAACTCATGTTTACTGGATATTTTTTGTTGTTTTGGACCACACAGCCTCATCCCAAGATATGAAAAGCAAACAATCCAAAGAAGAGGTAACGCCCTACCAGAGGTAATAGAAAGACATTCCCTTGTAACTCCACACTCGGTCGTTTCCATCATCCCTGAAAGTTTGTAACATCACCATCCATTAACCCTCTATAGCTACCATTCTCTGCATCTTCTTCATTAACGCCACAGTTTACAACGATGATTATCGCTCAGCACAGAGAGAAGCTACTATTTAAACGGACCTAGAGTTTCGATAACTCTAAACTAGCCACAATGTCATCATCTGCTGCAGGACAGAACTGTAACGAGGTGCATTACAGAAGGCCAGAAAATCGGGTTTCTTCTCTAGCGCAAATACAGAAAACCCTTTGTAAGATTATGTATACGTTTTATTAATGGGGAAAGTAATTCAATAATGGGAAAAGTAATTCTGAATTAATCAGCCTTTTTCTGTTGCAGGAGATCCACACGAAGCAGAAGCATGACATTGTGTCTGCGTGGGTGTTGAGACATTTCGGGAGCGCACGAGACCGCTGTAGGTGGATCTACGGTTTGCGCGATGGTACTGACAACGCAGTCGTGGCAGAGGTAACGTACTGCAAATATTTCAGCTGTGAAAACAGTGGTGTGTAGGGTAGTAGTAGTAGTAGAGGGGTTTTTGGGCGCACGACAGCAAGGTCTTCAGCGCCTGTTCAGTAACATAGGGAGACGGGTGTCAAGAAAAATCCCAGAACAGGAATATAAAACGGAACATAAAACACGGGTAACAATCGTTGAAAAATATGTGCTCATCCACACCGAAGCGTGGGATGAAGCAGGGTGTCAACAGTAAAACATGGACAACACAGGAAGAAAACGATAGGGGGAGCTGAAACAATGTAACAGATGGAAGTGGCTGGCTGACCACAAGGAAAAAAGGGGAGGAGTCAGCCACTCTGCAATACACTAAAACCTCCATCCTAAAAGTTTAGGCCAGAGTCCAGACATGTCACAAAACTTAAAAACCCTAGACACACACGTCTCATCATTAGCCAAAACAGAAGGCAGATCCCCATCAACTTGTGCCTCTGCCCGTGCATCACGGTATAAAATGCAGCCTTGCAGTCGGTCATTGCTGCACTCCACAGGAAGTGCATGGAGTTGTGGGAGGACGAATGGCTGGCGGTGACGGCCAATAAATGCGGTTGGTAAAGTCAACAACTCGGCCGTGGCGTTCCTCCAGCCGGTTGCTCAGGCGGGAAGAGGTGGCCCTCACACGTCTTCGGATCGGGCACTGTCCTCTCACACATATCTTTTTATTATGGCGGGAGGATCCTCCGTTTTGTGATGCTTGTGGTGTGCACATCTCTGTCCGGCACATTTTAAAAGTGGTGTGTAGGACAGTAATATGAACAGAAATTCGTATACCTTAGTTACATTACACTCTACACGTAATGTGATGATTATCAATGGCTGGTTCGTTGTGTCTCATTCAAGTGTGGAATTGAAATCATGGGCTGAATGTTTACAGACTTTATTTCTAAAATCAGAATCTTTCATCAGAAACTAAACAAAATAATTTGGAATTACTTTGTTCACAGATTTCATTTCATCTGTTATCTCCATATGTTTAGTCACTTCAAGTTATAAAGACATCATAGGATCACTAATCTTTCTCAAACTCTTAATTGATTCCTCAGAATTCACACAAGCCAATACACTTGCACATACGACTGTACTGCTGTTCTAGAAACGTGTCACTTCTTGCCTCAACCATTATTTCCACAATGATATATATTATTCACACTGTGTGAAACTAAAAATGATAGGCATCTGTATTTGTTCAGAGGTTCACGTGCATGTGCTTTTTACAACTTCAGTACTTCTCAGACTTGAAAGTGGACTATAGTAGCGATGTGCTGTGCTGCGAGCATTCACTGACGGTAGTTTTACAGGACTGACGTTCATCTGTGAATGAGAACGTCAGCCGTGCGTCTACTTCAGGATGTCCACTGCGACAGGTAACTATCAAATCACAGACAACCCTATCCACTAACGTCCCAAAATGTAACTGACTATCCGAACAGGTCTACAGTTATAAATAAATTATCAGGGATACTGATGACCAGAGATTTTTATCAGTTAAAAGTTGTGGAACCAAAATGCTTCAAAAATTAAGGCTGTTGAAAGGCATACATTACAGCCAATTGTAATAGCCCAAGTAGTTTTCACGAAAGAAAAATATGTAATGCATCAATAACTCGAGTTACAGTAGATTCACAGCACTTGTGGATGATTCAGGTGCTTGAATCAAAAATGCGATTGAAATCCAAGTTCTTGCCCATGAGTAGAGTAGAGGGGGTTTTGTGGGCGCATGACAGCAAGGTCTTCAGCGCCCTTTCAGTATCATAGTGAGACGGGTGTCAAGGAAAAAAAAAAGCTCAGAATATTTACATAAAACGGAACATAAAACACGGGAAACAATCATCGGAAAAGATGTGCTCACCCACACCGAAGCGTGGGATGAAGCAGGGCGTCAGCAGTAAAACATGGACAACACAGGAAGAAAACGAGAGAGGGGGCTAAAACAATGTAGCAGATGGAAGTGGCCGGCTGACCGCAAGGAAAAAAAGGGAGGTGTCAGCCACTCTGCAATACACTAAAACCTCCAGCCTAAAAGTTTAGGCCAGAGTCCAGACACATCACAAAACTTAAAAACCCTAGACACACACGCCTCATCATTAGCTAAAACACAGGGCAGATCACCATCAACTTGTGCTTCTGCCCTTGCATCACGGTATAAAATGCAGTCTGTTAAAATGTGGCGGACAGAGATGTGCACACCACAAGCATCACAAAACGGAGGATCCTCCCGCCGTAATAAATAGCTATGCGTCAGAGGACAGTGCCCGATCCGAAGACGTGTGAGGGCCACCTCTTCCCGCCTGAGCAACCGACAGGAGGAACGCCACGGCCGAGTGGTTGACTTTACCGACCGCAGTTTATTGGCCGTCACCGCCAACCATTCGTCCTCCCACAACTCCATGCACTTCCTGTGGAGTGCAGCGATGACTGACTGCAAGGGGATAGGACACTGGACCACATCCTGCTCTCTGCAGGCCTCCTTGGAAGCCCGATCAGCCTGTTCATTGCCCCAGATGCCGACATGACCAGGCACCCAGCAGAAGGATACCTCTTGACGCCGCTGTTGGAGCAAGTACAGTTGGCTATGTATCAGCTGGACCATCTCTTCAGTCGCGTACAGGTTCTGCAGCGATTGTAAGGCACTAAGAGAATCGGAGCAGAGAAGAAATCGATCGCCCCGAACTCGATGCATCTGCTCCAGTGCCGTTAGGATCGCGTGGAACTCCGCTGCGAAAACGGTATATTCAGCAGGGAGGCGAATCCGGGTAACATGGTCAGGGAACACCACAGAACAGCCACGGAAATTCTCCTGTTTGGAGCCATCAGTGTAAACGACAGTGAAACCGGGATGCACATCTAAAATGTTAAAAAAAAGTGACTGGAATGTAAAATCTGGCGTGCCATCCTTCTTAAAACGAGTCAAATCTAAAATAAGTTTGGGTCTCCGGAGGAGCCAAGGTGGAGATCTGCTCCAACCGCGACGTAAAACACGAAGACCAGCCATAGACATTGCAGCGAGGCAATCCTGTGCGCGAATCCCATAGGGCTGCGTCGCACGTTGCCGGTTATGAAATAACCGTGCCAGAGGAGGCTGAGCAACGGTATGGTATGCAGGTGTGTACGGTGTGGACAAAGTTTTATACGCCTGGCGTACCGTAAGTAGCCGTCGCCGCATATGAAGTGGCGGTTCACCAGCCTCTGCATAGAGGCTTGGTATGGGGCTAGTTCGGAATGCCCCAGTGGCCAACCGCAGCCCTTCATGCTGGACAACGTCCAAAATCTTTAAGTACGAAGGCCTCGCAGACCCATACACCGTGCACCCATAATCGAGCCGAGATCGCACAAACGCCCTGTAAAACTGGAGCAGACAAGTCCTGTCAGCTCCCCATGTACTGTGGCTAAGACATTTTAAAATGCTTAAAGCCTGAAGCGACCGCCGTTTCAGGTCTTTAAGATGAGGTAACCACGTGAGCCTCGAGTCAAAAATGAGACCCAGAAACCTCACCGTGTCTTTAAAAGAAAGAATAGTGTCCCTCAAGCGCAACTCAGGAAAGGTGAAAATCGAACGAGAACGGTTAAGAAGAACACTTACAGACTTCTCGGTGGAAACTTAATCCACTCTTCAGCGCCCAGTCATCCAAACGCCTAATCGTAAGTTGCAACTGACGAGTTGTCGTTGCAAGGCTTGAAGAAGAGCAGAACAAAGAGAAATCATCCACAAACAAAGAACACTGGACAGGACTTTTCACCATGGACGTAATGCTATTAATAGCGATGGCAAACAGAGTCACACTTAAAACGCTACCCTGAGGGACACCATTCTCCTGCTCAAAGCGATCAGACAGGACGTCACCAATTCGGTATCTAAAATATCGTGGCGAGAGGAAAGACTGAATAAAAAGAGGAAGACAACCACTAAAACCCCATTCGTGAAGCTGCTCCAGGATGAGACGCCGCCAAGTGGTATCGTAGGCCTTCTCGATGTTGAAAAATACACCTATAAGGTGATGACGGCGTAGGAAAGCTTGTTGGATAGCCGCCTCCAGGAGGGCAAGGTTATCGAAGGTGGAACGAAACCTCCTGAACCCACACTGAAAGCGACTAAGTAGTTGCCGGGATTCTAACATCCAGACAAGGCGGCGGTTGACCATCCGCTCCAAGGTCTTCCCTATGCAACTAGTGAGGGCAATACTACGGTAGCTACTTGGGCTCGAGCGGTCTTTCCCAGGTTTTAAAAAAGGGATTAAAACTGCCTCACGCCACGCATCAGGAAAGTGACCCGACGCCCAAATGGCATTAAAAAGTGCGAGGAGGATTTCTTTGTTGCGCATTGTGAGGTGCCATAGCATACTGTAATGGATCCTGTCGTGACCAGGGGAAGTGTCACGAGCTGCAGACAATGCAGAATCCAGCTCCCACATAGAAAAAGGGCAGTTGTAAACTTCATGAGAGGTGGGCTGGAAGTTCAGACTACACCTCTCAGCAACCGCTCTATGGCGCTGGAAACCTGGATCCTGACTGGTTGTGGCAGTAACTGTCGCAAAATATGCTGCCATAGTCTGGGCAATGTCTCGCGGATCTGTGTGGAGAGTGCCGTTATTCAGTACAGCAGCTATGGGGCACCTCCCTCCTCTGCCAGAAATTCTCCTAATGGTCTCCCACACAATGGAACTTTTGGTGGAACGATTAACGGTGTTCAGGAACTTTTGCCACGACCTCTTCTTGCTCTCACGAATAATGCGGCGACATCTCGCCCTCGCCACCCGAAAGGCTGCAAGATTCTCAGCAGTCGGCCGACACTTGAACTGCCGCAGAGCCGCACGCCTGGTCCTGATTGCAGAGCGGCATTCGTCACTCCACCAAGGCACAGGTGGCCTTTTCCGGTGACCTGTGGACTGTGGAATGGATGCCGCAGCGGCATGGTGGACCGTTTTGGTAATATGATCCACCCACACCTCAACATTCGCACAGTGTTCGAATTGGGCCAACTGGCTATAAAGTGTCCAGTCAGCTCCACTGAGCACCCATCGTGGTGGTCTCCTGTCGGGGCCCACGCCATCTGGCAGGTGAATCCAGATTGGGAAATGATCACTGCCGTGCAAGTCAGCGACCACCTCCCAGTGAGCACTAGCGGCAAGAGCTGGAGAGCAAAGCGAGAGATCAATGGCAGAGAACGACCCAGTCGCCGTGCAGAAATGAGTACTCTGTCCTCCACTGAGCAAGTAGGCACAGGATGACAGGAGAAGCCTCTCAATTGCTCTACCCCTGGGGCAGGTAATTGCAGAGCCCCAAAGCACATTGTGGGCATTAAAATCACCACAAATAATGAATGGCTGGAGGAGCTGTGTAAGAAGGTCGGTGAGGGCCGCTTCATCAAGAGCATCATGTGGGGGCAAGTAAAGTGAACATACAGTCAATGGATGACGCACGTGCACGGACACAGCGACGGCCTGTAGAGTCGTCGTAAGTGAGAGAGGCGAGGAATGGTAGTCCGTCCTGACGAAAATACCTACGCCTCCTCTAGCTCTCTCTCCACGCAGGTCGTCCTTTTTGTGGAGTGTATAGCCTCGTATCTCAGGGGAGTATGATGGATGGAAATACGTCTCCTGGAGACAGAGACACAATGGTCGACCCTGAGAAAGTAGACGAAGTTCCTCCACATGCGTCCTGAACCCTTGCAAGTTCCACTGGAGTATGGGAGCCATCTATGTTGGGGGTAGCACCTTCATCCTGTCTCTCCGATAATGATGATGATGATGATGATTAGTGTTTTAGGGCGCACAACAGCGAGGTTATCAGCGCCCGTTCCCAAAAGTTCAATTCAGAGCCGAATCGTGAGAGAAGTGGTATTGTTCAAATTGCAAGATTGGACACAGCACATCAAAACAGGGAGATAAAACTAAAAATAAAAGAGCAGTACAAACAGGGAAAAGGAAGTAACGGTGGCTGAGTGACCACTTAAAAATAATGGGTGACCAAACCACTGGACAGCACATTAAGACTTCAATCCCAATATTTTGGGAAGAAGGCCAGACATCACACAAAAACGTAAAACTCTAGCGACACTCGCCTCATTATTAGTTAAAAGAGAGGGTAGGTCTGGTGGGAAACGGAAATCTTCCCTCAAACCCGCATATAAAACACACTCAGGAGTGGTGCATGTCACAGACAAAAACCGCAACACCACCCTTTGCCCTTTCCCCCATCTGATCATCTTTTCGATACACGGTGTAGCCCTGTAAAGAAGGAGCATCAGTGGCCCGAAAATGTGTTTCTTGGAGACATAAGCACAAGGGGCGCTCTCGTACAAGGAGTTGTAATTCGGCCACTTGCTTCCTGAACCCATTCAGGTTCCACTGTAATATGGGAGCCAGTGATCAGTGTGGCTGAATTTTCACCCTCCCTCTGTGCTTTGGAGGAGAGCCCATACTGGCCAGAGATTTATTCCTGGGGCGAAAATATCGCCCCCGGTCGACATCAATGTCCATCAGCTCCGATGGCGACCCAAGGGAGATGTCAGACAGTACGATGGCATCGGCATCTGACTGACCCTGACTAGTCTCCTGAGGTGGCAAAACCTTCACCTTCAGCATCTTCGTCTTGGGGGGCTCAGAATGCAGAACCCTGTCAACTGTTGGAGCTTTACTCAACTGTGCAGAAGGTGATATATGGGGAGGGGCAGAAATTACCCCAATGTCAGCAACCATGGCCTTGTCCGACGTTGTGGGGAGAGCTGCAGGTTGCAAAGCAACTGCAGCAGCACAAGTGCACTGGCAAACGCAGGTATTAGTCCTGACACTAGGACCTCCGTTTGTGTAGCAACAGTGGCCAACTGTACCGGTTTCTGCAGAGTGGAAGCGAAAGATGTTGTAAACACAGGAGGCTGCATGGCCTTAAAGATCTTCTTGGCCTCTCCATAGGGGATGCACTTAGATGTTTTGATCTCCTGTATCTTCCGTTCCTCGAGATAGATTGGGCAGTCCCGGCTCCAGACAGGGTGACTCCCAGAGCAATTCACGCACTTCACAGGCGATGAACAATCGGCTCCTTCATGGGCAGGCTGACCACATTTACCACAAGTGGTAATCCCATTGCACCCCAACGTAGTATGCCCAAAGCGCTGGCATTTAAAACAGTCGATTGGGTTGGGGAAATATGGCCGTACTGGCAAACGTAAGAAACGCGCTTTAACATGCTCTGGGAGTCTCGGGCAATTGAACGTGAGAATAAACGAGTCGTATTTGACTAGGTCCCCATCGACTCGTTTCATAATATGCTGCACGTCGGCAATACCTTCGTCAGCCCACTCAGATTTCAACTCGTCCTTGGGGACATCCACCAAGTCCCTATATGTCACAACACCCTTACTATTCTTCAAAGTGTACTGGAGCTCGGTCTCGATAGCGTACTCTCCGAGACAGATTGCTTTCCGAAGAGAAATGACTTGATGGGAACTAGAAGTTTCAACTGTGTGTGTGTGTGTGTGTGTGTGTGTGTGTGTGTGTGTGTGTGTGTGTGTGTGTGGTTTGAGGTTTTCGGTTGCTAAACAGGGTGGTCATCAGCGCCCAAACCCACAGAAACAGGAACACATGCGGTGAAGGGACGAAGGTGGACAGCAAACAAGGAGAACAGCTTAAAGACACAGACCTAACGCAGTTACAAATCCTCACATACTGAGGCAAAACAAGAGGAAAAGAAAAGCACTAAAAAAGGATAGAAAACACAAGGAAAGGAGAACAGAAATCGAAGTGAAACAAATAGGTAATCGTTACTGGCGGACCTCTTACCTAAAGCCTGGGTGAGCCATTCACCCAACAGCACATTAAAATCCTCTCCTTAACATCTGAGGCAACAAATTGGACAACACACAAAACCGTAAGACCTTAACCACAGTCGTTGCGTCGTCTTGCAAAATAGAGGGCAAATCCGGTGGCAAGGAAACCACCGCCCTCTGGTCAGAGAATAAAGGACAGTCAAGTAAAATGTGGCGGACAGTAATCTGGACGCCACAAGCACTGCAGATTGGGGGGTCCTCCCGCCGGAGTAAAAAAACATGCGTTAAGGGACTGTGCCCGATGCAGAGGCGAGTGAGGAGAACTTCATCCCGCCTGCACGACTGGTAGGACATACGCCATGGCCGCGTGGTGGCCTTGACCAAACGCAGCTAATTTTCACCGACTGCCAGCCACTCCTCTTCCCATTGACACATAACACTGGTAATGCCACATTCTCATCCAGGAGGCGAATCCAAAGAGGGAAGTGGTCACTAGAATGGAGGTCAGCGGCAACCTCCCACAGGGCAGAATCCGCGAGTGCTGGAGAGCAAAAGGAAAGGTCAATAGCTGACGACGACCCAGAAGCAGTACAGAAATGAGTGGGAGCACCAGAGTTGAGGATGCACAGTTCTTCGGACACCATGAGGTTTTCCAGAATACGACCCCTGGGGCAGAACCTTGTCAAAAGTTGGAGTTTTACTCGCCTGGGCAGAAGGTGATATATGGGGAGGGACAGGAAGTACCCCAATGTCAGCAACCACGGCCTTGTCCGACGTTGTGGGGAGCGCTGCAGGTTGCAAAACAACCGCAGCAGCACAAGTGCATTGGCAAACGCAGGTATTAGTGCTGACACTAGCAACCTCCGTTTGTGTAGCAACAGTGGCCAACTGTACCGGTTTCTGCGGAGCAGAAGCGAAAGATGTTGTAAACACAGAAGGCTGCATGGCCGTAAAGAGCTTCTTGGCCTCACCATAGGGGATGTGCTTAGATGTTTTGATCTCCTGTATCTTCCGTTCCTTGAGACAGATTGGGCAGACCCGGCTCCAGACAGGGTGACTCCCAGAGCAATTCACGCACTTCACAGGCGATGAACAATCGGCTCCTTCGTGGGCAGGCTGACCACATTTACCACAAGTGGCTATCCGATTGCAGCCCAACGTAGTATGCCCAAAGCGCTGACATTTAAAACAGCGCATTGGGTTGGGGAAATATGGCCGTACTGGCAAACGTAAGAAACCCGCTTTAACATGCTCTCGGAGTCTCGGGCAATTGAACGTGAGAATAAACGAGTCGGATTTGACTAGGTCCCCATCGACTCGTTTCATAATATGCTGCACGTCGACAATACCTTCGTCAGCCCACTCAGATTTCAACTCGTCCTTGGGGATATCCACCAAGTCCCTACATGTCACAGCACCCTTACTATAGTTCAAAGTGGAGTGGAGCTCGCTCTCGATAGCGTACTCTCCGACACAGGTTGCTCTCCGAAGAGAAGTGACTTGACGGGAACTAGAAGTTTCAACTAACAGAGTCCCATTGGGCAGTCGCTTCACAGATTTCAGTGTTCCTGCAATTCCCTCAAGACCCTTGTGGATGTAAAAGGGAGAAACTCTCTCAAAACTACCTTCCTTAGGTTTGACAATCAAAAACACATTCTGGTTATCAGCATGTGCTTTGTTACGACAGTGTTACGACAATCTCTAGTATCAACAGGCGCTGGAGGACTCGCAGCACGAAGTCGCTTTTTCGCTGGGGTGTGTTTTCCTACCAGTGGCCCACCCAATCCACTGGTAGGGGGAAACGTAGAGGTCGAAGGGTCCATTGTGGTGCCACGAGCAGCTTGGGAACTAAAGGTCCACTCAGACAGAGCCCCACGTGCCTGAGTAAGCCTTATTCAACTGGGGTGCGGCAGGTGACCCAGAGGTTGCCCGCTTGTGACTGTTCCACCCCAACAGCCATGCATGTTTACCTTCCTCGCAATCCAGGCGGTCTAGCCAAGATTACCATTCCCCGCAGCACACAACATTCCACTGCCGTGCCATGCGGTGGTTGCTGAAGCATGTCCAGGGGTTACGGTGACAGGAGACTGGCGGTGCTGACCAGTCCCCAGCTCAGGACCATGGGGTCGCCAAGCCCGTACTCAGCAAATGAATGCTGAGCCCCTGCGGGGTTTTAAACTCGTGATGGCGCAAAGTATGTGAAATGGAGATGGAGAAGGTTGTATGTATGCACAAGGGCATGGAATTCAGCTCCCGCTCAGTAACAGACTGAGTCGGGTGTCAAGAAAAGACTAAGAACAGTAAGATAAAACAGAACGTAAAACACAGGTAACAAGGTTGGAGAAATATGTGCCTACCCACATCGAAGTGGGGGACGAAGCATGTCGTCAGCAGTAAAACATGGACAACACTAGAAGAAAGTGGTAGAGGGAGCTAAAACAATATAGCAGATGGAAGTGGCTGGCTGACCGCAATGAAAAAAGGGAGTAGCTAGCCACTTTGCAATACATTAAAACCTCCAGCCTAAAAGTTTAGGCCAGAGTCCAGATACCTCACAAAACTTTAAAACCCTAGACACAAACGTCTCATCATTAGCTAAAACACATGGCAGATCCCCATAAACTCGTGCTTCTGCCCTTGCATCACGATATAAAATGCAGTATGTTAAAATGTGGCGGACAGAGATGTGCACGCCACAAGCATCACCAAACGGGGGATCCTCCCGCCGTAATACACTCCTGGAAATGAAAAAAAGAACACATTGACACCGGTGTGTCAGACCCACCATATTTGCTCCGGACACTGCGAGAGGGCTGTACAAGCAATGATCACACGCACGGCACAGCGGACACACCAGGAACCGCGGTGTTGGCCGTCGAATGGCGCTAGCTGCGCAGCATTTGTGCACCGCCGCCGTCAGTGTCAGCCAGTTTGCCGTGGCATACGGAGCTCCATCGCAGTCTTTAACACTGGTAGCATGCCGCGACAGCGTGGACGTGAGCCGTATGTGCAGTTGACGGACTTTGAGCGAGGGCATATAGTGGACATGCGGGAGGCCGGGTGGACGTACCGCCGAATTGCTCAACACGTGGGGCGTGAGGTCTCCACAGTACATCGATGTTGTCGCCAGTGGTCGGTGGAAGGTGCACGTGCCCGTCGACCTGGGACCGGACCGCAGCGACGCACGGATGCACGCCAAAACCGTAGGATCCAACGCAGTGCCGTAGGGGACCGCACCGCCACTTCCCAGCAAATTAGGGACACTGTTGCTCCTGGGGTATCGGCGAGGACCATTCGCAACCGTCTCCATGAAGCTGGGCTACGGTCCCGCACACCGTTAGGCCGTCTTCCGCTCACGCCCCAACATCGTGCAGCCCGCCTCCAGTGGTGTCGCGACAGGCGTGAATGGAGGGACGAATGGAGACGTGTCGTCTTCAGCGATGAGAGTCGCTTCTGCCTTGGTGCCAATGATGGTCGTATGCGTGTTTGGCGCCGTGCAGGTGAGCGCCACAATCAGGACTGCATACGACCGAGGCACACAGGGCCAACACCCGGCATCATGGTGTGGGGAGCGATCTCCTACACTGGCCGTACACCACTGGTGATCGTCGAGGGGACACTGAATAGTGCACGGTACATCCAAACCGTCATCGAACCCATCGTTCTACCATTCCTAGACCGGCAAGGGAACTTGCTGTTCCAACAGGACAATGCACGTCCGCATGTATCCCGTGCCACCCAACGTGCTCTAGAAGGTGTAAGTCAACTACCCTGGCCAGCAAGATCTCCGGATCTGTCCCCCATTGAGCATGTTTGGGACTAGATGAAGCGTCGTCTCACGCGGTCTGCACGTCCAGCACGAACGCTGGTCCAACTGAGGCGCCAGGTGGAAATGGCATGGCAAGCCGTTCCACAGGACTACATCCAGCATCTCTACGATCGTCTCCATGGGAGAATAGCAGCCTGCATTGCTGCGAAAGGTGGATATACACTGTACTAGTGCCGACATTGTGCATGCTCTGTTGCCTGTGTCTATGTGCCTGTCGTTCTGTCAGTGTGATCATGTGATGTATCTGACCCCAGGAATGTGTCAATAAAGTTTCCCCTTCCTGGGACAATGAATTCACGGTGTTCTTATTTCAATTTCCAGGAGTGTAAAAAGCTATGTGTGAGAGGACAGTGTCCAATCCGAAGACGCGTGAGGGTCACTTCCT
Source organism: Schistocerca serialis cubense (assembly GCF_023864345.2). NCBI lineage: Eukaryota > Metazoa > Arthropoda > Insecta > Orthoptera > Acrididae > Schistocerca > Schistocerca serialis. Next base: position 157,933,387 of record NC_064643.1, read on the forward strand.
CCCGCCTCAGCAACTGGCAGTAGGAACGTCATGGGCGAGTTGTTGACTTCACCAACCACAGTTTATTGGTCGTCACTGCCATTCTTCCTCCCACAATTCTATGCACTTCTTGTGAAGTGCAAAAATGACACATTGCAACGGAATAGGGCACTGGACCACATCCCGCTCTCTGCAGGCCTCCTTGGCAGCCCGATCGGCCTGTTCATTGTCCCATATTCCTACATGACCAGGCACCCAGCAGAAGGACACCTCCTTACCCCCCCCTCCTCGTCCCCCCGGTGGAGCAAGTACAATTGGTCATATATCAGCTGGACCATCTCCTCAGTAGGATACAAATTCTGAAATGATTGTAAGGCACTAAGAGCATCGGAGTAGAGGAGAAATCGATTGCCCCGAACACGATTCATCCGCTCCATTGTCTCCAGGAAGCGTGGAGCTCCGCTGCGAAAACAGTATCTTCATCCAGGAGGCGAATCCGAGTAACATGATCAGGGAACACTACAGAACAGCGAAGAAAATTTTCCTGTATGCAGCGATCAGTGTAAACGTCGGTAAAATCGTGATGCGCATCTAAAATGTTAAAAACTAAGATTGGAAACTTTTTGAGTGTCTGTTATACATGGCTTTAGAAACTAGGAATGTTTAAACCGTTGAAACAGATAATACGTGTTGAATGCCAATTGATATTTCCAGCAGTACGGATTTACCTGAGAGTTCTATTAGTTCGCAGTGAGTAGAACTGGACAGTACAGTGGATTTGTGACACCATGGATGGAAAAACAACTGTCACGTAACGTGATTCAAGACGATTGCATGTGTGGAACTAGTGAAGAGTCCTTTATCCAAGCAAAATCCTTTCTTCAATTACCGCATTAAATGTCCAGTATATTAAACTTGCTGTGATTTTTGGAAAATTGTAAGGAACAGGAAAGTTTCATTCCCCCCTGGAACGTAAACATCGTTAAGTTAATACAGTGGCACAGCTTTCTCGATGAACAAACTATGTTATTCGCGATGGCCCTAAACGTGATAAGATGAAGGTAATATACTGCTGGACTTATCAAAAAATGTTAAGGTGTTGTGGATCATCAACTGGTTGTCCATGGCACTCATCTTCAAAAATGGGCCTTGCAAATGAACAGGCAAGTGAAGTTGAAAAATTGCCAGGCAAGCCCCAAATGGCTGTTCAATTTTTAAAAGGCACACGTAGCCGTATCTAAGAGACTAACAGAACTGATAACTAGAAACTATGTAAGCTACAAAAGTCTCTCGATGAGGTCATTTTACGATAGCAATTCTGGGGACTTACTCTCTTCGAAAGGGTTGCAAATAAGACTGAATCCGTTGAGCAGTCATTGTCATCAGTTACTCAGAGTTTTACGGTTCAACCCAAAGTCTATGCAGCTTGCTAACTGCTTACCCTCTTTCCATTCGTTTAAAAGAAGCTAATTGAGAGTTTGCAACGGAAATCCGAAAATCTCTTTTTGAAAGCCCCAAATATTACACTCCTGGAAATTGATATAAGAACACCGTGAATTCATTGTCCCAGGAAGGGGAAACTTTATTGACACATTCCTGGGGTCAGATACATCACATGATCACACTGACAGAACGACAGGCACATAGACACAGGCAACAGAGCATGCACAATGTCGGCACTAGTACAGTGTATATCCACCTTTCGCAGCAATGCAGGCTGCTATTCTCCCATGGAGACGATCGTAGAGATGCTGGATGTAGTCCTGTGGAACGCTTTGCCATGCCATTTCCACCTGGCGCCTCAGTTGGACCAGCGTTCGTGCTGGACGTGCAGACCGCGTGAGACGACGCTTCATCCAATCCCAAACATGCTCAATGGGGGACAGATCCGGAGATCTTGCTGGCCAGGGTAGTTGACTTACACCTTCTAGAGCACGTTGGGTGGCACGGGATACATGCGGACGTGCATTGTCCTGTTGGAACAGCAAGTTCCCTTGCCGGTCTAGGAATGGTAAAACGATGGGTTCGATGACGGGTTGGATGTACCGTGCACTATTCAGTGTCCCCTCGACGATCACCAGTGGTGTACGGCCAGTGTAGGAGATCGCTCCCCACACCATGATGCCGGGTGTTGGCCCTGTGTGCCTCGGTCGTATGCAGTCCTGATTGTGGCGCTCACCTGCACGGCGCCAAACACGCATACGACCATCATAGGCACCAAGGCAGAAGCGACTCTCATCGCTGAAGACGACACGTCTCCATTCGTCCCTCCATTCACGCCTGTCGCGACACCACTGGAGGCGGGCTGCACGATGTTGGGGCGTGAGCGGAAGACGGCCTAACGGTGTGCGGGACCGTAGCCCAGCTTCATGGAGACGGTTGCGAATGGTCCTCGCCGATACCCCAGGAGCAACAGTGTCCCTAATTTGCTGGGAAGTGGCGGTGCGGTCCCCTACGGCACTGCGTAAGATCCTACGGTCTTGGCGTGCATCCGTGCGTCGCTGCGGTCCGGTCCCAGGTCGACGGGCACGTGCACCTTCCACCGACCACTGGCGACAACATCGATGTACTGTGGAGACCTCACGCCCCACGTGTTGAGCAATTCGGCGGTACGTCCACCCGGCCTCCCGCATGCCCACTATACGCCCTCGCTCAAAGTCCGTCAACTGCACATACGGTTCACGTCCACGCTGTCGCGGCATGCTACCAGTGTTAAAGACTGCGATGGAGCTCCGTATGCCACGGCAAACTGGCTGACACTGACGGCGGCGGTGCACAAATGCTGCGCAGCTAGCGCCATTCGGCGGCCAACACCGCGGTTCCTGGTGTGTCCGCTGTGCCGTGCGTGTGATCATTGCTTGTACAGCCCTCTCGCAGTGTCCGGAGCAAGTATGGTGGGTCTGACACACCGGTGTCAATGTGTTCTTTTTTCCATTTCCAGGAGTGTATTTTCGTGACATCAGGATGTGGTAAACTAGTGTCTACCATCCCATGCATGAGAAACACTTGTATTACTATTAGATTTTTGGAGTCGTAACTGTGAAAGCACCGCTTTAAATTTCGTATCTGAGGAGTGGCAAATTGTTCACCTGGTGATCATAAAACTCTCGACAGGGCAGGTACAGCTCCTGCACGATTATTATGTCAATCTCCACTTAAGAAGCAATATAATATAGCTTCAATCCCCAGTACATAATCTAATCCCGCCCCGAGGTCTTTCAGTCTAATGAAATATGCCTGGACAAATTGGATATTTACAGAATTACTTTCCACAGTTTCAGAATTTATCTTTCCTTTTTTTTTTACATTGTGTGGTTCTTTGTATGCACTATGCAGCGATATTTAGTTCATGTTATATACATTGTGTAAAGAACGTTTCAAGCTTCTTTTTTCAGATGATCATTAATCCTGTAATTTGAATGAAGACTATTAATGATAATGAGACACGTATTAGATGCTCATTTAGTCAGAGAATGTGTTTGGCGTAAAATATTATTACATCTGTTATATTTGTGACGGTACGCCACATAAATGGACGTTTGGAGAAAGGTGTGTGGTTTGAGGTTTTCGGGCGCTAAACAGCGTGGTCATCAGCGCCCAAACGCATAGAAAGAGGAACATATGCGGTGAAGGGACGAAGACGGTTATGAGACGTGTGAATTATAAATTATTTCAAGACTGTGTATGTGTGCGTGACGTACAATAAAAAGTAAAGAACGTACGTTATTATTATCAAAACACAAATATCGATGTAATTAACAAAACACAGTTTTTTGGTATGATGGCTGTGTAACATAGGCCATGAAGATCAGAGACAATGCTTTGATTTAACTAGCTCTCCCGTTTTTGTTTCGATGATGATGATGATGATTAGTGTTTTAGGGCGCACAACAGCGAGGTTATCAGCGCCCGTTCCCAAAAGTTCAATTCAGAGCCGAATCGTGAGAGAAGTGGTACTGTTCAAATTGCAAGATTGGACACAGCACATCAAAAAAGGGAGATAAAACTAAAAATAAAAGAGCAGTACAAACATGTAGTGCTGTCTAACAATTAACGTAACTTTTATCTGTATTTTTGAATAATACAATAGAAATTGTTTTGGAAAGTGTGTATTATTGACTTAGTTGTCACCTCACATAATCGCAACCATTAATTATAATTAACAAAATTTTTACAGAATTCGTAGTGCAGGGAGCTCATCACCCCTAGCAGGATTTAGTCGGCCATTACGCTGACTGTATTATTTAATTAAAATTTCATATCATAATATTAAGTGTAAATGCGAGAGACTTTTCAATTTTGATCTTTCATTAATTTCGAAGATAAAATTAATTTCAGTTACCAAAATTCACAGCACTGAATGAGTTCAGTATATTTCATTTTGGCCGCCTAACGGCAGACGAGATTCTCTCCAGTTTTGCCTTGCAAATGATGAACAAGAAGTATTGAAAATCATTACATTCCGCAATATCTCTATTAATCTTTATGTAATTTGGTACATAAATACATAAATAACCAGTAGTCCCTGAGATCCACATAAATAATTACAGTTTGCGTAAGATTACGCATATTTTCTTTTCTAACTAGCAGCGCTCACGCAAACTATTTATTAGAAGGCGGTGAGTCGCGTGCTATGTTTAAAAAATATTATATCTTACGTACTTCGGGGCATCCGAGGTCCGTACGAGTGTTATCGCGGTAGAAGTTAATTAAAAGTCTCATGCTAGCCCACAGTATTTAAAGCCACCCCAAAGCAAAATCATAAAATATATAATTATAAAAATGAAAATATATAATTATCCCGTGATAAAGTGCACCCAGACACACACACATCCACATATAAACTTATACCGTGATATATTCCAGCTGTAAACTTAAATGAAGGTGTATTCTTCAGTGACTTATTATATTGACTTTCAATTTAATTTCTTAAGATCGTAAAATCTGAATGGAATAACTGTACGAAACACGCTCATCACGTCTGAATCCTTATCTACAGGGCACATAATCAAATCATCTCGATAACTACATGATACAAAATTTTTTAATATGGGACGGATAGGCATAGAAGGAAACGATTAGAACTTTTGTTACTTCGTGTTGAGCACCTGAAATAAACTTCAAATATATTCATCTCTTTAGCAGGTTACGCATATTGAATGAAAATCTCTTCAGTTATTATCAATATTTGGAAAAGGATAGATTCCTACTCACTGTAAAGTCGATCCGCTGGGTTGCAGATAGGCCCAACGGAAATGCGCTTACACTTTACAGCTTCCGGCCAAAGGATCCAACAAGAAAGAAAACACATACCCATTCGCGGAAGCGACTTGCTTCTGTGAATTTGTGTTTTCTTTCTTGTAAGATCCTTTGGCCGAGGCACACACATTCGCAGAATCAACCCGATTGCGCGAATGTGTATGTGTTTTCTTTCTAGCAGGATCCCTTGGCCGAAAGCTATGAAGTGTAACGGTCGTTTCGTTATGCCTCTCTAATTCAACGCGTCTTCTTTACGGTTCGTAGCAATCTATTGTTTTTCTATTATAATTTATATTCTTATCTGGAGTTTCCACTGTCTGTTCAGTTATTAATTTCGATCAGTCTCACTTATACTATTTCTCCTTCTAGGTGAAAATACAGACATTTAGTATCCACTAAGGTAACACAACAAATAAGTGTAATGAGACACGTGGTTACCACAGAAAAAAATAACGTTTTCGAATGAATGTATCCTGTTCACATGCAAAGATTCAACAGAAACTTATTTCAATTAATGCCGTTTTCCTGAATCAGTTTATTCACTTGCTTCAAGCTAGACTAGTTCTTGGAGAGTCGCAATAATTTTGTATCGTGGCTTTTTACAATGAAATTAAGTTTCGATTGTTGTGCGTCAGTTGTGGAAGGTACCTTGACCTGAATTAAGAACGGAGCTTAAATTTTGCTGCCAGACATGAGCACGGTTTCCGGTAATCTACTGAGAGAAGGAGCGCAAGAGTAGTTTGAACTACTTCCGACGCGGCAACTCACGGGTTTCACCAGCAACGTGCATTAAGCAGTCTTGCTGTGTGGCTCTTTGCATGAATTAGAGACAATATGGTCCTCCATTCCTGTGTGTAGGCTCAATTTTCTATCCTGTAAGACAATAAAATAACATCGCTCTACCAAAAACCCTACCGCAACGGTCGCAGGTTCGAATCCTGCCTCTGGCATGGATATGTGTGACGTCCTTAGGTTAGTTAGGTTTAGGTAGTGCTAAGTTCTAGGAGACTGATGACCTCAGATGTTAAGTCCCGTAGTGTTCAGAGCCATTTGAACCAGACACCACAGTACGTCCAACAATTGATGACAGTCGCCAATCGGTAATGTCGTATATGCGGAAACACATCTCGATCTCGTCAGTAGGTTCACGATGACTGCAAGAGTCACAAATGTCCCAGTTTCTGCGCCACACGTAAAGAAGAACGAATATTATTTGTCGTGGCACCGGTACAGGCAGGTAAGTGGTAAGTTTCAGACAGTTTCAGGTAATGTTCGCAGGAGCGGCGACTGCATGAAATAGAAGCTTTGCAGCTACAAAATTCGGATATAGTATGTACCTGCTCTCTCTCATATAATGCTTTTACCGTGGCTGCAAGACGTTCTAACTGCGAAACACATAATGAAATCTTCAACTTTCAAAGTATCTCCTATTTATTTAGAAAGAAAAACGAAGATACTGACATACAGTGTAGTTATTATTTCTTTCATTCCAGTGAGAGGAGATATTGTCTGATTTTATGTGTTCTGCTGTTCCCAAGACCTCAAAATGGAAAAAAGGATTGATGTATCCCTTATCCGATATTAATCCAACGTCCTTGCCACCACTAGTAACAACGGTTCCTGTCAGATCACCGCAGTTAGGCGCTTCGGGCGTGGCTAGAACTTGGATGGATCACCGTCTGTGTCTGACGAGTGGTACTGTCAAGCGGGGTGTAATCAGCTCTTGTGTGGCCAATTAAGGAGCTCCTTGACTGAGAAGTGGTGGCACCCGTCACGAAAACTGGCAACGGGAGGGAGAGCAGTGTGCTGACCACAGGCTCTCCGTATCTGCATCCGGTGAAGCCTAAGGACAGAGGATGATCCGGCCACCGGTCGGTAACGTTGGGCTTACAAAGACTGTTCCGACGGTGTTTTTCCTTCTTCTTTCTATTCGAGATATGAGTTGCCAGTTTAAACGACTGACACAGGAAAGCGGAACAAACGGCATCAATAATGCGCTGAATGTGACACTAACGATTTTTTATATAATGTAGAACCTACAGCCTTGAGACAAACGTGAATACCGTTGGGATAGTGAGAGAAACCACCGCCTGGTTCCTCACATTTGTGTTGTGATGAGCGGTTTCGATATGCGACACTGGTCACATACAAATCTATTGCTGAAAAACACATAGTTTTCAAAATAATTTTACCATTGAGATGTAACTATCCTGACTGATCGACCTCTGAAAAATCATTTGCAGACAAATTTTTTGTTCATTATCTCCGGACTTGCAATTCGATGACAAAGTATGTCATGTTCCTTAGGATAGTACAGAACCTTATTGAAACAGTGACATAGAAGCAGTAGGAAAAGTAAATGCACAGAAAAATCACAGAAGCCGGTGAGTTATCACAGTAACTAGTTTGGACTACCAAGTGAACTCGTTTCCAGTAAACCATAAACACAAGTCATTCAATTAGTTTACTGTCACATCATCACAATTGTCGCTTTATCGACTACAAGTTCTCTATCTAGAGAAACCAGCTGGTTTATTTTTTAACCTCTTCAAAATTTAGACCGTTAAGGCTTGAGTCACGCCGTACAGCAAGCACAGTGGAGGCTACCCAACAACAACACCTAAGGACATATTGAAAGATACAAAGTGACCTTTCTGCGAGTTGTACTGGCTATAAGGTGCGTGTGATTATGACCTCGTCTGTTGTGAGTAACACTCTGAATTGTGTCTATACGAAATGAGGCAGTTAATCCAAGACACCGATTCTGAACGCCATAGTTTATTTAGCGATAGCTTCTGAGAATATTAGTATGAGGCTTTCGTAATACGGCTACCCCAAAACGTAAAAAACTTAACACAATGAAATGCAGCTAACCTCAGATGTATAGTACAGTGTGACCACGAGACTGCCGTTGTTATAGAAGAACTCAGCATAGCCTAAGTGCCACTCATCCTTGATCAAGTTCCGAAACCTTTGCGTTGGAGTTCTGGTTCCCCCTGCATATGATCAGCTTCTTCTACCGTGAAGCATCCTGAGTTCAAGTAACAATCGAGCAGGAATCACACCAAAGTAACACACCTTCTATAATTACAGTCGAACAGTTGTGGAAAGAGCCGACATTAAGCCAAAATAGGTCTTGGTGCGTTCATCAATACCCATTCTAAGTTACCTGCACTCGATGTATAACAACAGGTAATTTTCCTCAAAATAAAAATATTTCTAAAGCTGAACGTCGTCACGGGATATAGACTATCTCATATGTGGCTGACAGATATGATATTCATCATACATGAGACTGAACTGCCCCAGCAAGAAAAGTCGTGTAACAACGCTGTAAAAATAGATGGGCATAAAGAGGCACAGGGTATAATTGATGCGCTCACTTTTAGCCACACAAACTTATCACGAGGCTTCATCAAGACAATGAGACCGATGCAACAAAAGCCATTACACACGCAACAATATTTGCTTAACAGCAGACGATATTAACGACATAACTGCGGAAACACAAGTCGGTAATGTTCCAGCTCTTACTCCGGAGGTGAAGACTAAGGCATATTACGTGCTTGCCGTCAATACGGAAACGTAACGTGTTTATCAGGTGGAATTATATATGTTTAAAGTTACATAACTATGAAAGTTTACATCGTTTCGTATACACGTTAATAACACGATTCGAGTCTCTACAGACATTACGTTGTCAGCGACTTTCAACACTATAATCAACGATGAAGTTTATTCTAAGACCGGAGCAAAGATGCAGCGTGGAACTTCTATAGACCTAACCTCTTTGCTCGAGAATGAGTGACCGGAATAAAAATAACTGTGAAAAGTAGGGTAATTTCGTGGGCTTCATGACAGATATCTTACAAGTTCGTATTAATTATAGATTCCAAAGAACTAAAAACACACTAATTTCATGGCCTAGCCTTCTAACACTAATAATTTAATGTGATCCGAATATCTCGTACTGAAGTCCTGCCACGTTACCTGGCATTTGTGTTTCCTTTTCTTATCAGCAGACGCTGGGTGACACTTTATTATTGTGCCACACGTAATGATTAAATTCCCTGTTCGGAATGGTATGTGCGCTTGTATTTCACTTTCTCAGAATGAACCTCATTATCCATGTTTTATAAGTGTTACTGGCAACAAGCATAAAACTGCTACAACGTAAGCACTGCTTTTTGTAGAAAGTAAAGTCATTTTAACTTTTTTCCGGTTGTATCAATGATCAGCATACGGATACCACTTTCAACTAGGCGACGAAAAAGAAAGTCGTCGAATCCAGTCATAATTATTGTATATCCAGACTCAGAAGGAGTGTGTGTGTGTCTGTGTGTGTGGTTTGAGGTTTTCGGGCGCTAAACAGCGTGGTCATCACCGCCCAAACGCATAGAAACAGGAACACATGCGGTGAAGGGACGAAGACGGACAGCGAACAAGGAGAACGGCTAAGAGACACAGGCTTGACGCAGTTCCTAATCCTCACATACAGAGGCAAAACAAGAGGAAAAGAAACGCACTAAAAAAGGAAAGGAAACACAAGGAAAGGAGAACAGAAATCGAAGTGAAACAAGTAGATAATCGTGACTGGCGGACCTCTTACCTAAAACCTGGGTGAGCCAGTCACCCAGCAGCACATTAAAATCCTCTCCCTAAAATCCGAGGCACCAAATTGGACAGGACACAAAACCGAAAGACCTTAACCACAGTCGTTGGGTCGTCTTGCAAAATAGAGGGCAAATCCGGTGGCAAGGAAACCACCGCCCTCTGGTCAGAGAATAAAGGACAGTCAAGTAAAATGTGGCGGACAGTAATCTGGACGCCACAAACACTGCAGATTGGGGGGTCCTCCCGCCGGAGTAAAAAACCATGCGTTAAGGGACTGTGCCCGATGCGGAGGCGAGTGAGGAGAACCTCATCCCGCCTGCATGACTGGTAGGACGTACGCCATGGCCGCGTGGTGACCTTGACCAGACGCAGCTTATTTTCACCAACTGCAAGCCACTCCTCTTCCCATTGACGCATAACACGAGAACGCAAAAGGGAGGTAACAGCATGGAGGGGGGCAGCACATTCAACAACGTGAGGGAGGGAACATGCATCTTTGGCAGCCACATCCAGCCTCAGAAGGAGACTACACGCCAATCTTATTTTACTTTCCTTTTTATGTTATGGTACGTGAAGTTCATAGCAGTTAATCAACAGTTAATCGAAGAAGTCGACGCAACTCTCAAAATTTCTCAAGAAAACCGTCTTATTAATTCAGGCTAAGCTTTTGGTGTGTGTGTGTGTGTGTGTGTGTGTGTGTGTGTGTGTGTGTGTGTGTGTGTGTGTTGGGGCTTATGGGCGCTCAACATCGAGGAACGAATGTGGACAGACCTAATAAAACTGAAAAACACACTCAAAGAAAGCAGGAAAAGAAGAAAAATTCCACATAAGAAAGTATGTTATTGTTGATGATGATGATGATTTATGGTGGAGGGCGCTAAACAGCTAGGTCATCAGCGCCCTTGCATTAATGTTATACCGAAGAAGTTTTTCATAGTCCATGAAATGAGATCAATAAACTTGAAAACTACGTTTGATCCCACCACAGGAAACGTAAAGCAACTTTACCTGTCATCCTAAACATTGACAAATTAATTCAGATTTTTTTAGTCCGAAAGTAGTAGCAAAGTGACATCTTCCGAGTGTCACTTATAAGCTGTCTGTGTTCAGTTAATTACAGATCCTTCAAAAATACAGTGAGATACGAAAGTGTAGAAGATTTCCTTTGCTTGAAGGATATAAAGTAACCGCAATGGTATTGAAAACTTTACAGTTAAAAGACTGAATTATCCGTTGCCAGCCTCACCCGGAATTCCGCAGCTGCAATTGTTGTGTTTGCCAGAATTTATAATGCGTAGGATGAAATAACATATGCAAATACATATTAGTATGTGAGATATTTCTTCTCATAAAGTACAAAAATTCAGACAGTTAATTTAGTAGCGTGGGTAGTAGAGAAGAAGAAAAAATCTTGCAAAGTAATTATCGCAGTTGGGTTACTGGTACTGTCAATTATTGAATATATTTTGATCTAAAACAAAACCAGTCCATATAACTATTACATCCTCGTGAATGTCAAACACTTTGTATCAACAGAAGACGTACATTTTAAAGAACCTAGGTTCCTTGAATCTTTGGCTGGTTAGTTGATTTTGGGGAGATGATCAAACAGCGAGGTCATTGGTACCATCTGATGAGGGAAAGATGAGGAAGAAAGTCGTCCGTGCCCTTCCAAAGCAACCATCCCGGCATTTGCCTGAAGTTATTTAGGGAAATTACGGAACACCTAAATCAGGATGACTACACGCGGGTTTGAACAGTCGGCCTCCTGAATGCGACTGCAGTGTGCTGCCAACTGAGCCTGCCCGCTCGGTCCCATGAATCTTTATCAGATTTGAAAATAGTGTATGTCGCCACCCTTTAGTAACCACTAACTCTTAGGAGATATTATGTACCAACAGGCTCTGACAGTACTAGAACACGTAGGTGAAAGGCAACGTCGGAAAATGTAGTTCACTCTCTTTATATTACAGTAAGTTGTCCTGACAAGACCTTACCTACCCTCAACGACGTAATCTCTGTAACATGAAATAATCGTCTATACTAACACGACGACGTCACGTAAGATTTGATATTCAGCTTCTCACAGTATAAATCACATTACAGGTCGCTACGACATCGCCATGTAATAAAGGATGGACACAGTAACACTTTCCGTGGTATAATGGGATCAGCGATAGCTATCTGGTTATCAGTTACACAACGCATCTGACCATCAGCGTTCTCGAGGTTCTAAAGATAAACTACCACCAAAGCTAGTATACGCTACCAGAAAAATACTATAGGCGAGAGTCTGTGGGTAGTAGGGATGATACTCGTATATTCACTTTACGGACGCGCAACCTATGGCGAAGCTTATTCTGTGTACTTGGACAACGCAACTCAACACTTTCTCAACAACACAGGTACAAAAACCGATAGCTTTCTTTTATAACTGATGAATACGTCTTTTAGATCGGTTCCTTCTTATAGATACTCCTCCTTTAAAGGTCCAACGAATGATGCTATACATAAATGTTCAGATTCAATGTTATAAATTTTTACGTAAATTCAAGAATACGTTCACAAGGCAAAGAAAAAATTTAATATTGTTTGTCTCTCGTTGCCAATCAACGATAACCTCTATAAGTTGGGCCTTGCTGCACCGATATCCTTGACTATTCCTTGACTCTACTGAAATATTATCGTAATAATCTATTTCAATAATCTCTACCTTTCAGGATTAAGTGGAATAATTTTTCATTCACAATTAATCAGTTTTCAATAAAACGTAAACTTGCTTTTTCTAGCTAAATATAGATGAATTATATTTATTTTCGTTGCACGTTATTACCTGTCTTCAAATACTAATCCTTCTCTTTAATTTCTTTCCTTTTACCAATATTCCAGTCTTTTACTTCATTGGCATTTGGATTTATCTTAGCACGAAGAGATATGTTCAAGATAGTCTCCTTTGAAATAAGCCCCTGAGTAATATTTTTTGTAATAATTTGACAATAAAGGACAAGTCGGGTACTGACTTTTTAGTTTACAACCGTTAATTCTTCATTTCCTACTACTAACTGTGTACGGGTAGAAGTCAGCCTTTTACTGTATGAGAGCTGGTGCGCTATTCTAAATCCCACTAAACGGAAATGTAATAAAACTAAAAACCTAAATATCACCCCCACTTTTCAACCATATGACCTTCAAATAATCAAACCAAACTCATACACTTCAGGCGTTGACTTCGCCGACCCACTAATATTTAAAACTCAAAACAGAAGCCAAATATCTGTTAAGTCGCTACTCTTCAGTACGTGCGTACAGCTGTACAACCACATCACAATCCAACGATACTATCCCCTAGTGTGTCATTTAATCCTCAATCACACGAAATCGCGTGAACATGTCTATTCACGTACACCATCCAACGGAGAATCCCCCACAAATATTGAAACACGTTTCGCCTACAAACGCGTGGCTATTAATCAGAACAACACACCATTGATCGCACGTAGAAGAAACTAATCTCACCCTTAAATAAAACCAAGCTTTTCCTATACCTGAAGGGTCTACACTCTACCAAAATCAGCGAAATAATCGTTTTCTACATAGTACTACAATCTTCTCAAAACATCTTTCTAAACAACGTAGAACTACTTTGAACACATTCGAGTTCTATCTACATTGCAGACCAATTCACGTATCCTACGTGTCAGCCGATTCTCTTGAGACAATCTGTCTCGAGGCTCACTGCTCGAACATTTCTCGGATACTACTACCGAAATTCTAAAGCCAGGAGCTATCATCTGAGAACAAACATATCACGCTAATTCTCTCTTAAACAATAAGTGTTTCTTCTTAATGGACGCCGGCAAACGTTCGTAGTGGTTAGCTGCATCGTAATCGTTGTCTTTACCGCACGCCGCGATTCAGCAGTCGGCTCGGCGTGGCAAACTCGCTGACTTGGCAGGAACTGTTCTCGACCATCAGGTGTCACATATCTACAACATTTTAACACTAACGTATAAGAAAAGCATACAAACAATTTAACAAACTCTTCATTCTGCTAGAACGTAAAAATCGATAGTAAGTTGAAGTGACACAGACAAGTGATGAGCTTTTTTCTGGCAGAAGACGGAATGGCGCATTACAGTTCAATAGCATCACACCCTGTGGTTTATTATGTGCTGTTATTGAAACATCGTAAATAGCTGGCGATCCAGTGGTCTAGGATGCGCGAGTATTGAAACGTAGTACAGAGCTGGCGATTCTGTGGTCCAGGATGTGCTAGTAATGAAACGTAGTGCATTCTGAGTGGGTGAAAAGACAAAGTTGGCAATCCTGTGGTACAGATTGTGGCGCTATTGAAACATACTGCATTCTGGGTGGGCCAAAGTTGTTAGAGACTTGTCTTCTGCTGACTCCAGCATAGAATAGTCGGTTTGGTAGACTGGGATTCGCAGAGTTCAGGTATCTCCCGAAGCAAGTTTTGTCTTGGAAAACTATTTGTCGAGAGCGGGATGGTGGAGTTCAGTTTGTGCAGGTACGACGTCACGTAGCTTGGCCACGTCATCGCAAGGGCGGTGCCGTCAGCTGAGGGTGTAGCAGCTACTAACTGAACAGGCGACATCGGCTTCGGACACAACTTCAGCTTCACCACCGGTTGCCCCCGCACAGCAGTCGGCTGCAGTGGCATGCAACTGCAGAACCTGCGGCAGCTGCAGCACCAGAGGCGTCGGCGTCACCTGCGTCCCCAACAGCGGCAGCGGCTACAGCTGTGTGTCGTGCTGTTTACGATAAGGAAGGGAACGATCACGACAAACATATATACTTTAGAGTAATTTGGTGGACATCTGATTGATTATTTGATCAAGTGTGCCGTGTGAAGTACACCACTGGCCATTAAAATTCCTACACCAAGAAGAAATGCAGATGATAAACGGGTATTCATTGGACAAATATATTATACTAGAACTGACATGTGATTACATTTTCACGCACTTATGGTGCATAGATCCTGAGAAATCAGTACCCAGAATAACCATATCTGGCCGTAATAACGGCCTTGATACGCCTGGGCATTGAGTCGAACAGAGCTTGGATGGCGTGTACAGTTACAGCTGCCCATGCAGCTTCAACACGATACCACAGTTCATCAAGAGTAGTGACTGGCGTATTGTGACGAGCCAATTGGTCGGCCACCATTGACCAGACGGTTTCAATTGGTGAGAGATCTGGAGAATGTGCTGGCCAGTGCAGCAGTCGAACATTTTCTGTGTCCAGAAAGGCCCATACAGGACCTGCAACATGCGGTCGTGCATTATCCTGCTGAAATGTAGCGTTTCGCAGGGATCGAATGAAGGGTAGAGCCACGGGTCGTAACACATCTGAAATGTAACGTCCACTGTTCAAAGTGCCGTCAAAACGAACAAGAGGTGACCGAGACGTGTAACCAATGGCACCCTGTACCATCACGCCAGGTAATACGCTAGTATGGCGATGACGAACAGAACTTGGATTCATCTGAAAAAATGACGTTTTGCCATTCGTGCACCCAGGTTCGTCGTTGAGTACACCATCACAGGCGCTCCTGTCTGTGATGCAGCGTCAAGGGTAACTGCAGCCGTGGTCTCCGAGCTGATAGTCCATGCTGCTGCAAACGTCGTCGAACTGTTCGTGCAGATGGTTGTTGTCTTGCAAACGTCCCCATCTGTTGACTCGGAGATCGAGACGTGGCTGCACGATCCGTTACAGCCATACGGATAAGATGCCTGTCATCTCGACCGCTAGTGATACGAGGCCGTTGGGATCCAGCACGCCGTTCCGTATTACCCTCCTGAACCCACCGATTCCGTATTCTGCTAACAGTCATTGGATCTCGACCAACGCGAGCAGCAATGTCGCGATACGATAAACCGCAATCACGATAGGCTACAATCCGACCTTTATCAAAGTCGGAAACGTGATGGTACGCATTTCTCCTCCTCACACAAGACATCACAACAACGTTTCACCAGGAAACGCTGATCAACTGCTGTTTATGTATGAGAACTCGGTTGGAAACTTTCCTCATGTCAGCACGTAGTAGGTGTCGCCACCGGCGCCAACCTTGTGTGAATGCTCTGAAAAGCTAATCATTTGCATATCACAGCATCTTCTTCCTGTCGATTAAATTTCGCGTCTGTACCAATTTTAATGGCCAGTAGTGTAGATATTTTGGTTATTTCAACTGTGGATGATAAGTCGGACAGACTGTTGAAGGCACGAGGTGACTTTTTAACTTTCGGGAATAGTTTAAATGTTGTAGTTTTGTGACGTTTAAATAGATATTTAGTAAATATTTAAAATGGCTAGTGATGAAAGTGATAAATAGGATCAGTTATTCGCCAGATGAGACGCTGACAAGGAGGAGGCTAATGAGAAGATTGTGGCGAGGACGAAGAAGCTTGATGAGAAGCTTAATAAGATAGAAACTAGTGCGAAAGTTACCAGTGATAGTCTAAGAAGTATAGTTGCCGACGTTAAACATGGTTTCAAGAATTTCGGTTTTTATGTCTTTCTGTTTCTAGACAGAAAGAATTAAAAACCGAAATTGCTATTTTAAGTTCTAGAAATGAAATAGTTAACAAGTAAGTATTAGCAGTGGAAGGAGCGCTACCGTTAATTCGTAAAGAGTTAGAGAAACATAGTGAATCCCATGAAATGTCGATAAGTTCGCTTAGACAAGACGCTAAAGATCAAATCTAAAGGAATAATGAAACATTTATTGCTCGTTTCAGAGGACTTAATGAAACCCTTGACAACAAGTTAGGTAAAACTAAAAATTGATTTGTAGAAAAACTAAAGCGGGCTAATGTTACTATGACGGCAGTTAGTTATCATAATAATAGTCAGTATAGCAAGGATGATTGATGCGTCTACAACTAGCAGTAATACGGTGAATAAATGAATACTGAGATTGCATCTGCATTTAGATATAATGAGTCATGTTTGTCACAGGCAGCAGAGTGTCACTCGAAAATCGGTAAACGTAATGTAGCAGAAGAAATATGAATGGTATTAAGGCACATTGGGGAGAATTTTTCCGAAATTTAAGCCAAGAGGCAAAGTTCATCCGGTAATTTTTCTTAAGCCTTTTCAAGATGCCTTCCTAGCTGTATGGAATGAGACTTATGAAGTAAAATTCGTGGTTAGAAATTTCGAAGAAGATGCATCTCAGTGTGCTGTGTTGAATTCTGATAAGTTTAAAACAATACAGAAAGTTTCAGAAGCTTTCAAAACAAAATATTGGTCAGAAAACGGGCATCGGAAATTGCTGCTGGAATGGTTTCGTCTGCAAAAATATCATAACCGTTGGGGAAGCAACCGTAATTTTGTTGAATATCAACTCAACCAAACCCTGTATCTGGACGATCCAATAAATGAAGTACGTCTCATAGAAGTTTTAATAACTACATTACCAGGCAGATGTAGGGAAAGGTCAGTCGCAACCGTTACTAGAATTTTTAGACTAATTAGATTATTTACAGAAAACTACAGAAACTGGGTAGAAGTAAGCTAGGAAATTATACAAACGATTGATTATAGAAGACAATTGTAACTATGATACTAAATTCAGACCACGAGGTAGAGACCGTGGTGGACGAAGGATGGTAATAGTAGTCATAATCACCATCATTGTAATAAGCAAAATAATTCTTATCAGTTTAGCGGGAAAAGGCCGGGAGGGACTAATTCTAGGTCAAATAATGTGAATTAACCTTTTGTGTCTAATGTTGAATCTAGGGAGTTTAATAATGTTAGGCCAGTAAGGAGTCAATGTAATCCCCAATATAATAGGTCGCAGTCTGGATTTATGATACAAGAAATAACTGATGATAATACTGCTATCCCGATGGCTGGTCCGTATAGTAGTCATAATGGTTTTTAGAAGTGTGTTTCTAAGGTTTAAAGAATTGTTACTTATGTGTGTGTGTGTGTGGTTTGAGGTTTTCGGGCGCTAAACAGCGTGGTCATCAGCGCCCAAACGCATAGAAACAGGAACACATGCGGTGAAGGGAGAAAAAAGTTACGATGAAAGATACACACATCAAAGCAAAAAAAATTCCATCACCTCGGTTCCGAGAGTTCCGGAACCTGTACAGAAAATTGGAATAGAGATCAACATAAATATCATTTCCGCCCTTTTTAGTGCTCATGAAAACCACATATTGCATGTTGTACCACCATACAGTGAGACCTTCAGAGATGCTGGTCCAGATTGCTGTACACACCGGAAGCTCTAATACCCAGTAGCACGTCCTCTTGCATTGATGCATGCCTGTATTTTTCGTGGCATACTAACCACAAGTTCATCAAGGCACTGTTGGTCCAGATTGTCCCACTCCTCAACGGCGATTCGGCGTAGATACCTCAGAGTGGTTGGTGGGTCACGTCGTTCATTAACAGCCCTTTTCAATCTATCCCAGGCATGCTCTATAGAGTTCATGTCTGGAGAACATGCTGGCCACTCTAGTCTAGCGATGTCGTTATCCTGAAGGAAGTCATTCACAAGATGTGCACGATTCGGGCGCCAATTATCGTCCATGAAGACGTATGCCTCGCGAATATGCTGCCGATATGCTTGCACTATCAGTCGGAAGATGGCCTTCACGTATCGCACAGCCGTTACCGCGACTTCCATGACCACCAGTGGTGTACGTCGGTCTCACAAAATGACACCCCAAAACAGCAGGGAACCTCCACCTTGCTGCACTCGCTGGACAGTGTGTCTAAGGCGTTCATCCTGACCAGGTTGCCTCCAAACAAGTCTCCGACGATTGCCTGGTTGAGGGCATATGTGACACTCATCGGTGAAGAGAAAGTGATGCCAATCCTGAGTGGTCCATTTTGCATGTTCTTGGGCCAACGTGTACCGCGCTGTATGGCGTCGTGATTGCAAAGATGGACCTCTCCATGGACGTCTGGAGTGAAGTTGCGCATCATGTAGCCTATTGCGCACAGTTTGAGTCGTAACACGACGCCCTGTGGCTGCACGAAAAGCATTATTGAACATGGTGGCGTTACTGTGAGGGTTCCTCCGAGCCATAATCGGTAGATAGCGGCCATCTACTGCAGTAGTAGTCCTTGGGCGGCCTGAGCGAGACATGTCATCGACAGTTCCTGTCTCTCTCTATCTCCTCCATGTCCGAAAACATCGCTTTGGTTCACTCCGAGACGTCTGGACACTTCCCTTGGTTGAGAGCCCTTCCTGGCACAAAATAACAACGCGGCAGCGTTTGACCGCGGTATTGATTGTCAAAGCATGGTTGAACTACAGACAACAAGAGCCGTGTATGCCTACCTCCTTTCTGGTGGTATGACTGGAACTGACCGGCTGTCGGACCCTCTCTGTGTAATAGGTGCTGCTCATCCATGTTTGTTTACATCTTCGTGGGGGGGGGGGGTTAGTGACATCTGTGAACAGTCAAAGGGACTGTGTCTGAGATACAATATCCACAGTCAACGTCTATCTTCACGAGTTCTCGGAACTGGGGAAATGGAAAACTCTTTTTTTATGCATATATATCGACCCTAACAATGCAAGGAAGAAAAGGCAATATCTAGAGAAGTGTGGGAGGCCAATAAGAATAGATGGAAGTGTCCTTCTTTCCTCATAACCAACCTTTATGTAGTAGACCTAACAGGAGCGAAAGGTAAGAAACTAGACTAGAAAGTATTACTAACGTTTTCTGCTTCTAGTATTGTATTACAACAGTCAATGTTGCCGGTTGCGGGACTGAATTATGCTGTTCTTTTAGGAATGGATTTTTTGTAGCTAATTGTGTTGTTTCGGATTTAGCTAATGACAGAATGAAGATTAATATGGATAAGAGAAAACTGTGGGGAAATTTGAAGATATGTACAAGGCTGGATGTAACTAGCGGTAACGTCAATAGCTGGAATAATAATATTAATAATAATCTGGGGATTGCAGAAGAGCAAGGTAACAAATCGAGCACAGACGTTGAATAAGGTTAACTAAAGTTACGGAAAAATGCGAAGATTGGCTGGTTAGTTGGTTTGGGATATGAAGGGACCAAACCACAGCAATGGGGAACCACAGTGAATAGAAAACGAAAGAAACGAACAAGAAAGGGGAAAAACGTACACCACAAGGAAAGCACGAAAACCGGAGAGCAGATAGTTTGCGCTGGCAGATCACAAGAATAAAAGAGGATGAACCAGTCACTCTGCAACACACTAAAATGTCCACCCCAAAAAGACAAGGCCAGATGAACACCCATAGGGAAAAAAACGAACACAAAGACAAATAAATGCAATGAAGGGGTAACAGAGAGTTAAAATAGAGGGAGGGTGGGGGGCCTCAGAAAGAAGACCAGACGCCTACTCTTAGATTGTACGATAAAAAAGCCCCCTCACGAATAAAACGTAAAACTAAATCTGCTCTAGAGGCATTTTCGCTCAACATTGTAGGTAGGGTGCTGGGAAGGATAAGGACAAAAGTCTGCCACAGACCAGCTTAAAGTCGGCAGTCCAGCAACATGTGGACGACAGTCATAGAGGATCCACAGCTACACCGAGGTGGGTCCTCGCTACGGAGGAGGTTAAATAAATGTCGTGGGATTAGGGCCTCCCGTCGGGTAGACCGTTCGCCTGGTGCAAGTCTTTCGATTTGACGCCACTTCGGCGACTTGCGAGTCGATGGGGATGAAATGATGATGATTAGGACAACACAACACCCAGTCTCTGAGCGGAGAAAATTTCCGACCCAGCCGGGAATCGAACACGGGCCCTTAGGATTGACATCCCGTCGGGCTGACCACTCAGCTACCGGGGGCGGACGACGGAGGAGGTGACCATGTGTTAGCCACATATGGCCAATGTGGAGCTGGCAAAGGACACAGACTCCCTGCGAGTAGCTCGCGTGGATTGGCTGGTTGGTTGATTTGGGATATGAAGGGACCTAACTGCAGGGTCATCCGTCCCTTTATCATGATGCATACAAGGTGCAAGGTAAGACAACACCCTAATTTAATGTGATAAATGAAACAAGGTTAAAAGGTGTGTGTGTGTGTTTTGGGAATTACGGGCGCTCAACATCGAGGTCATCAGCTGCCTGACACACATTAAAAGGAATGAATGTGGACAGACCTAATATAACTGAAGCACACACTCAATGTAGTAGTAGTAGAGGGGTTTTGTGGGCGCACGACAGCAAGGTCTTCAGCGCCCGTTCAGTATCATAGTGAGACGGGTGTCAAGAAAAAAAACTCAGAACATTTACATAAAACGGAACTTAAAACACGGGGAACAATCATTGAAAAATAAGTGCTCACCCACACCGAAGCGTGGGATGAAGCAGGGCGTCAGCAGTAAAACATGGACAATGATGATGATGATGATGATTAGTGTTTTAGGGCGCACAACAGCGAGGTTATCAGCGCCCGTTCCCAAAAGTTCAATTCAGAGCTAAATCGTGAGAGAAGTGGTATTGTTCAAATTGCAAGATTGGACACAGCACATCAAAACAACACAGGAAGAAAATGGTAGAGGGAGCTAAAACAATGTAGCAGATGGAAGTGGCTGGCTGACCGCAAGGAAAAAAGGGAGGAGTCAGCCACTCTGCAATACACTAAAACCTCCAGCCTAAAAGTTTAGGCCAGAGTCCAGACACATAACAAAACTTAAAAACCCTAGACACACACGTCTCATCGTTAGCTAAAATACAAGGCAGATCCCCATCAATTTGTGCTTCTGCCCGTGCATCACGGTATAAAATGCAGTCCGTTAAAATGTGCCGGACAGAGATGTGCACACCACAAGCATCACAAAACGGAGGATCCTCCCGCCGTAATAAATAGCTATGCGTCAGAGGACAGTGCCCGATCCGAAGACGTGTCAGGGCCACCTCTTCCAGCCTGAGCAACCGGCAGGAGGAACGCCACGGCCCAGTGGTTGACTTTACCGACCGCAGTTTATTGGCCGTCACCGCCAGCCATTCGTCCTCCCACAACTCCATGCACTTCCTGTGGAGTGCAGCGATGACAGACTGCAAGGGGATAGGACGCTGGACCACATCCTGCTCTCTGCAGGCCTCCTTTGCAGCCCGATCAGCCTGTTCATTGCCCCATATGCCGACATGACCAGGCACCCAGCAGAAGGATACCTCTTTACCCCGCTGTTGGAGCAAGTACAGTTGGTCATGTATCAGTTGGGTTTAGGTTCTGCAGTGATTGTAAGGCATGCAGAGTAGCGAGGATGTGGTGTCACCAAGTGGTATCACTAGACTTCGTCAGGTTGAAAAAGACGGCAATAAGATGCTGTCGCCAGGAAAAGGCCAATCGGATGGTAGACTCCAGATGCATCAAGTTGTCGATGGTGGAGCGTCCTTGGCAAAAACTGACCCTGGAACGGAGCCAGAAGACCCATAGACTCAGGGAGCCACTACAACTGCTGGCTTGTCATAAATTCGAGTAGCTTCCACAGAACGTTGGTTAGGCTAATAGGACGATAGCTATCAACATCTAGAGGATTCTTACCAGGCCATAGCACTGGGATGATGATACTTTCCCGCAACTGCGACGGGAGTTCGCCATCGCTCGAGACGCGGTTGAAGACGGCAAGGAAGTGGCACTGGGAATTTGCTGACAGATGTTTCGGTATTCGCGAATGGATGCAGTCTGGGCCAGGGATGTGTTTGGGCAGTCAGTGAGGAATTCCCAAGCACTGAAGGGAGCAGTATATGGCTCAGGGTGGCGTGGAGAAAAAGAGAGTCGTTGTCCTTCCACCCTGTGTTTGAGGAGACGTAAGGTAGGGTGATAATCCCCTGAAACATGTTGAGGCTTTTATGGGAGTGACGGAAAAGTGTATATCTCCAAGGTTGGTCACAGGCGAGTAACGCATGGGACTGGGCAGGAGATGATGCTCTCTGTATGAGGACTGCTCCACTTCTCATTTTTGACAGCGGAGCCACTTCCCCAAACTCATCCTAGAGATATTCAACAAAAAATGGAGGCATCATAGATAGGATGGAGTCCCCATCTTTTCTGCTGCAGACTAAATACTTAGGCGAATATGGTTTTCTCTTGTCCATGGATCTACGTTCGTCCAGTGATGCGACTAGGGAGGGGATCTCTCAGCATTAAAGTAAACTTCTCCTTTTTTAGAGGCTGCTGGGGCCATTCGGTCCCCAGCAAAAGATAACTTGGTGTGCTTCGTTGTGGGTTATCTGTCCTAATGCCACCCACTCTGTTCTGGGCTCTCCCCAAGGGCGTCATTCAGCCTCAGCAAAGCGTTCCTGGCATGATGCCCATTGCCGGGAATCCCGATGCCCCAAGAAGATGGGCATCTACTCCTTGGCATACGTGGGAAGTTCACAGACAGGTATCAGCAGTGTTGTCAGGGGGCTACCACAAAGTGGGTACATGACGGCCCCACCACAATGGACTGACTACCACGCAGGATGTTGGGTGCCAAGAAATCCTGTAGTGCCAACCTGGTGAAAGAGGACAGTAGACAACGAAGGAAGATGATGCACCCTAGAAGGTGCCCTCACCCAAATAGTTGAATTGCAGGTGGAGATGCAAAGCCATGACAAGAAGAGGTGAAGGAGATTTAATCTAATTGTACTATGGATAACTGGTGCCGCACATAAGGTGTCCTTCCCCACATGGCCCACACTTTTGTAGAACTTGGGAAGTGGGAGGTCAAACCATAAAATAGGACCTGAACTTGTAGGGCCAAAAGCTGGGAGACGCCTCTTACGACAGACAGGAACACCTCGGGTCTATTCTAGTCCCCGGACACGCCGGGGAGTGGGGCTGGGGGGGGGGGGGGGGTCGAATATGAAAGATGATTGAGACTAGGTACAGAAGAAAGGATCGTATGCAAGAGGTTTCATTAAGGAACAATAGAGATTTCAGTGAAAGGCCAGTTACAGTTAAAGACTTTGTTTGTAAATTAAATATTAGGGAACATGTACCTTTCTTTAAGACACCTTACCACATCGTTTCAAGTATCCATGAAAAAGGAAATCAATAGGATGATCAGTTGGGGTATAATTGAAAAATCTAATAAGTGAATACAATAGTCCAACAGTGGCAGTGAAAAACCAAATGGCAATACTTGTTTAGTTCTGGATCCCTCAACGGGTAACAACATGATTGTAATGGAACGAGATAGACCAATGCCTATAGAAGAAATGCTAGTGAAATTTCGTAATGCTAAATCTCTACGTTCCCTCAAATTGACTGCTGGTTATTACCAGATAATCATTATTAAATTATATCCTTGCCTTGTGAACGTATTCTCCAATTTACGTAAAAATTTGTAACATTCACAGTGGTTGCTTGTATATACGATTATTCGTTGAAGCTTTAAAATAGGTGCATCTACAAGAGGCAAGGGATCTATATGACGTATTCATCAGTTATATACGAATGCTATCGTGTCTGACACCTATGTTATTGAGAATGTGTTTAGTTGTGTTGTCAGAATACACACAGGAAGCTTTGCTATAGGTTGCCGCACTGGTAAAGTAAATACATCATTCCTACTACCCGCAGACTCTCGCATTTAGGGTTTTTCTATTTTTCTGGTGATTGATACTAGCTTTATTGGTAGTTTATCTTTCGAACCTAATGAACCCTGAGAGATGCGTTGTTGTAACATATCCAGAGAGCTAAAACTGACCTCATTGTACCACAAAAATGTTCTTGCGCCCGCCCTTAATTACATAGCAATGTCATAGAGACCGTTAATGTGATTTATAGAATGAGAAGCTGAATATCAAATCTTACTGTACGTCATTATGTTAGTACAGACAATTATTTCAAGCCACACTGATTACGTCGTTGACTGTAGGCAAGGTTTTGTTAGTAGAACTTGTATTACGAGCGTGAGCTATATTGTCCGACATTGTTTTTCACCTAAATATTGGAGTGCTGTTAGAGCTTGTTGAGACAGTATATCTCCCACGATTTAGTGGTATGTGAAGGCTGGAGCAGTACAATACTGAGGTATTGTTGGGTTGATAATGGTTGAAATGTCACACCAGCTGCAATAATGAAGTAAATTAAAATAGTATATTGGTATTGTTCGCACTGTAAGAAAAATAGAGATAGACACTGAATTAATATTTTGTATATCATTGACCTAAAAAATTATAGTGGACTGTAACAGCAGAGAGTGAATAGGAATATCGAAGTGAAATAGTGTTCTGGCACTACTTTAATGTTAACGTAATGAGGAATCCACATGAGCAGAGCTGCAGACCTGCTTGTAGCGCTTAATGCACAGTGAGCTAGCTGGCGGGGTGGGGAGGTGTACCAGACACGAATGGAGTCCATACATTTGATTTACGATCGTTAGTTTCATTCACTGGCAGCCTGTGTTTGGTTTTTAGGCGGTTTTCCGTGCTCGAACAGACGATCGACGCCCTTTTACCAATCTCTGTCTCAGCATATACCATGCACAAACAGCTGAAATGCAAAACCATACAGCCTATGAATACAGATGGCGAACACAGCTTTCCTCCATTAGGTTTAATTTATGGCTGCGACGATAGGGAGGGTATCCAGGTCACACAGTAAAAAATAAAAATAAAAATTGCCAAGTCATGAGAACCGTAGACTTCGACCACCTATTAACGTTGTGAGAGATTATACATAGCAAGTAACATGAGGATCAATAGAATTTATTTTCTGTTCATGGAACATTACATTCACGCCGGTTTAGGACATAAGATTTTTATTCTTAGCGTTTTTAACGGCAACAACTGAAATCGAATAGTATGTAATTAAACTACTCAATAGGAGAAAGTGTTCCAGTACCGAACGTTGTCAAACATACACATTTTATAGTCGTGATGGCGCAAAGTATGTAAAAATATAGGCCTTATATTGTAGGGCGTGGAATGAAAATCTTAATTATATACGTGAAATAATAACATATGTATCCTAAATTTACGTAAAATATGCACCTTGCAGTATTTCATAATATTATAAAGGGTGCTCAGAGGTATCGAGATGATCTGAATTTTTCCTACCAAACTTTTCCAAAAAACTATTTACAGCAGCACTTACCTATGTGCAAAGTTTGAAAGAACCCACAAACTACTTACATCCAAAATATAAATTTTTTTCGCATTTCAAAAGGTGAGCAGAAGGCTAGTGGCAAGAATAAACAGATGTGCTTTACATGCCTGAACTGGTGTGAACATAGAACACTTGCATTTTTATCAAGTTGACGATATAAAAGACACACATGGTCACTACAACTTATAGTGCACTTGTCGACGAGAGTAAACAATGTTATCACTATGTCAAATCTCATCTGATATCAAGGTCAGTCAAACATTGTAGTGAACTCCTAAAACTAATTAATTTCCACATCTATGATCCTTGCATGTATCAGAATGTTCTTTATACATATAAAATGTTTGCAAAAAGCATGCGAGCAATGTGAAATGTGCAGTGTTTAAGTTGGGTGTCACAATGTTTATCTCAAATACTACACTGTTATTTTCCACGCACATTCGCCATATTGGTGGTTAAATCATAATTATGAACCGAAAAGTATACTATTTCCATGCCAGGACACATGTTGTATATGAAAAATAACAGCGTTCACATTACCACATAGCCGTAATAAGTCGAAAATATCCTAACCAAGATAAAGCACTAGGTAAGCAGACAAACAAATAGTCATTCTGAATGTAATTAATTGACCCTTCTCATTGAGTAACATTCTGTGTTTCAGCACCAGTTTGGGAAGTGCGAAGATAGTGCATCATACAGCAGACTGCAATTATTACAAATGATTGGACTTGGTCTCGGCGATGTCTGAAATAAACAAGTTTATAGATTGCGATTCCTTTAATCAACAGAAATATTTTATAAGAATACACTATGTAAAACTCCACAATTACACACAAAGTACCCAAATGCTATTTTAGGAAGGACGAAATAAGGTGTTTTACTGTGATATATTACTTATAGTGGAAAACAAGTGCTTTGTTAATACATGATGTACTGGAGAAGATTGTGAAAATCTATGGAAGAATATCAGTAAACTGGAAACCTACGTTCTATCGCACCACAGGAATCGGAGAACAACCCCAAGAAGGTGAGCTTTAGACAAGTCTGTAATAAAATCCCAGTGAGACACAGCGGGATAATTATATAAAGTCATGGACAAAATACATGTAAAGATGCTGTTATTAAAGGGATAGATAATCGGACAGGATGCCGACTTAGAAATAATACGTGACCCAGCCACCCTGTGACACATTATTATCTCACACCCAGTATTGGGGAAGCATTCCGGACACCACACAAAATCTTATGACACACACAACACTCGTCTCGTTATCAGTTACAATAGAGGGAAAATCATGTGGTAGACCCAGTTCAACCCTCAGCTCGTCATATAAAACGCACTCAGTTGAAATATGTCGTATTCACAGGTGTGTCCCGCATCTGTGACATACTTAGAGCTCCTCCCGACGTAGGAGGAAGCTATGTGATGCTCATGTTTGGTTCGTGGGCCGCTCAAATGCGCGATTATTAGCGTCCATACAAATTCCCAACATTTGCTCAGTGTAATCTCGCCACATTGATGACTGATGATGAAATGATACGGACAATACAAACACCCAATTATTTCGAGGCAGGTGAAAATTCCTGACACCGCCGGGAATCGAACCTGGGTCCCCGTGCTCGGGAAGCGAGAACGCGACCGCGAGACAACGTGCTGCAGACAGGAATCCATGTGTCAATGGACAATATCCCACTCGGAGTCGACTAAGGGCTGCTTCTTCACACCGTCGCGAGCGGATTGAAA
Source organism: Schistocerca serialis cubense (assembly GCF_023864345.2). Lineage (NCBI taxonomy): Eukaryota > Metazoa > Arthropoda > Insecta > Orthoptera > Acrididae > Schistocerca > Schistocerca serialis. The sequence continues at coordinate 157,961,068 of NC_064643.1, forward strand.
TCTTAATTGAACGCAGGTTATTATTCCTCACTGCCAGCCACTGAGACTCCCACTAACATATGGCCCTCCTGGCCACAAATGAAGTGACAGCTTGCAGACGTACTGAACAGCGAGCAGGAGGAGGAAGCAGCAGCATCAGCGAGATCGTTTCCATGGATGGCTATGTGCCCTGGAACACAGCAAAAAGTTATTTCCTTGTTTTGCCTGTGCAAGAGAAGGAGAGCGTCCTGCACTTCTTGCACCATCCGGTTTGCTGGGTACATGTGTCCAACAGCAAGAAGGGCACTTTGAGAATCGGAGCACATGATAATTTTTTTGCGACGACGCAGTCTCATCTGCTATATTACCCTCAGGATAGCAAACAATTCTGGGTAATAAACTGAAAACTGCATTGGGAGCCCCATCCTTAGGACAATGTCGGGGAACGCGACGTAACAACCGAAAACATCTCCCTGCTTAGAACCATCCGTGTAGACGGTAATAAAATATGAGTGGCTACTTAATATCTCATTAAATTTATTTTTAAAACCATGGTCTGGGGTACAATGGTTCTTGTAAGCAGTCAGTTCTAAAAGCAATCTGGGCCTTGGTAGTAGCCATGGGGAGACCCTACTCCGCCCCTGGCTTTGGACCTTAATGCCCCCCCCAACTGAAATAACTCAATGCTCTCCATTGCACGGATCCCAAATGGCCGTGTTGCGTGTGGTCGATGATCGAACAGCCGTTCCAGTGGCGGCTGAACAACGTAACTGGATGCTGGCGATGTAGGGAACAGACAATGCCGTATATGCGTGGCGTACCACGAGAAGAAGACGAGTAATAGACAGCGGAGGCTTACCAGCCTCCGCACACAAACAACAGGGTTCGTGCAATAGGCCCCCGTCGACAGCCTAATACCCTCGTGGTGAACTGCATCCAGCATTTTAAGGTATGAAAGTCTTGCAGACCCATAAATCTGGCATCCGTATTCAAGCTGGGGTCGCACAAAAGTCTTATAAATTTGGAGCAGACGCGCTCTGTCGGCTCCCCACGACATATCAGTTTCAGTCCTTTAAGGTGTGGCAACCACGTTAACTTCTCGTGAAAGATAAGATCCAGATACTTCACCTTTCCCTTAAAAGTGAGAACGGTGTACCCAGTTTTAAGAAGGGCAAATTAAACATACAGTGGGAAGTATTAAAATCAATGCAAACTGTTTTCTCTGATGAGCCTCTAAAACCTGTGGTACAAGACCATTACTCCAACCGCCTGATCGTCAATTGCAATTGACGAGTAGCCGTAGCGAGGCTGGAGGATGCACAGAAGATGGAGAAGTCCTCCACAAACAAGGAACATAGTACTGGACGTCGCACTGTGGTTGTAATACTATTGATTGCGATGGCGAAATCTGTGGCACTTAAAACACTCTCTTGAGTGACTCCATTCTCCTGCTTAAAACGGCCAGACAGAGCATTCCCAAACCCTGTATCTAAAATATCTGTCGGAGAGAAAGGACGTATGAAGGTCGGCAGACGTCCACGGAAACCTCACTGATGGAGATGCAACAAAATATTATGCCTCCAAGGAGTGTCGTTAGGCCTTTCCAAATCGAAGAAAACACCGATAAAGTGTTGCTTACGAAGGAAAGCTTGTTGAATTGCAGCTTCGAGCAGGGTCAGGTTATCGGGAGTGGAGCGATACCTCCTTAACCCACACTGGGAGGGAATGAGTAGGGATCTGGTTTCAAGAACCCATACTAGGCGCCGATTGACCATTCACTCCGTGTCATTCCTGCGCGGCTTGTCAGGCTAATACTACCAGGGTCTGTCCGATCCTATCCTGGTTTTAAAATTGGGGTTAAAATAGATTATTTCCACGAGTTGGGAAAGTCGCCAGTTATCCCAATTTTATTGAAGGCGGACTTCCTTTGACTGTCGGTAAAACTGTAGCAACTTGCTGTAGGTTATCAGGTCGTTTCCAAGGATCGTATCACAAGCAACCGGCAACGCAGAATCCATCTTCCAGAGGGAGGTGTGTGTGTGTGTGTGTGTGTGTGTGTGGTTTGAGGTTTCCGGGCGCTGGGAGAAAGGCCTGTTGTTGTCTTCCATGATGATGGAACAGAAATCAATATCAGTCTTCTCCTGGACCTCCCGATATAGATCGAAGGTGGGATTCTGGCTGGAATCATCCGTAATGGATTTATATGATTCAGCCATTGTCTGAGGTATATCCGTTGTCGATGTAACAAGAAACCCCTGTATTCGTACAGCTGCTATTGGCGATTGATGATTTATAGTGGAGGGCGCTAAACAACTGGGTTATCAGCGCCCTTGCATTGGTGGTCGAGAGGTGTGCCTTTAGTAGTAGAAGTAGTAGTAGAGGGTTTTTTTGGGCGCACGACAGCAAGGTCTTCAGCGACCGCTCAGGAACATAGTGAGACGGGTGTCAAGAAAGGATTCGAGATCCTCCTGATGGCTTACCACACCTTACTTGCGGATGTGGACTTATTGACGGAGTTCAGGAACTCTGATCAAGACCTCTGCTTACTCTCCCGAATTATTCTCCACACATTTGCACGCGCCCTTAGAAAGTTTGCAAGATTCGCATCTGTAGGGTATCGATTCAAACTGCGCATAGCTGCCCTCCTGGCCTGATTGCAAAACGACACTCATCGTTCCACCTAGGGACAGGTACCCTCCTGGCCACTTCCACAGACTTTGTGATGGATGCGTCAGCGACATGGTGAACCACAGCTGTAATGTGATCCACCCAGTCGTGGACGCCGTCACATTGCTCTAAAACAGCTAACTGCCAGTAAAGAATCCAGTTAGCCTTCTTGAATAACCATCTCGGTGGCTTTCTTTCAGGATCTGCTCCATTAGGCAGATGGATCCAGATAGGGAAATGCTCACTACCATGAAGGTCATCGTCCACTGCCCACTGAGCAGTGTCCCCAAGAGCAGTTTAGGCAGCCAGCCATCATTTTTTCAGTGGGGTTACTCTTATAGAGAACTGAATTTCATTTAACTGTGAAACTGGCGAAAAGAACAAGAACAACCACATACCGGAATCTTTCCACGTAATTCATAAAAACCCCGAATGGCTTCATCATGCAGTAATAGAATGACTTGGGAATGAAAAAGAATCTGAGTGATGGCAGTTTATTTTTCTTACCTCAGTGTAGCATAATCATGATAGGTCTAATCAAAATTATGCCTTTCTAAACTACTTTAACTGGCGGAAATTAAGCCATATTTACTTAATATGTATGAAGACAAGTAATCATGAAGGGGCGAGCATAAGATGGGCAGTTAGGAACAGAATATGCTTGTTCTAAAATATTACATCCGTTGTATTCCAGATGTAATTTAAATGAATCATATCAATGAAGACTAACATACTCATTTACCTACTGTGAGAATTTTAACGTTTCTCAACAAACAATGCTGATGATAATGATTAGTGTTTTAGGGGCACAACAACGAGGTTATCAGCGCCCGTTCCCAAAATAAATGTTGACGAGTGCAGCCAAGATCTGTTAAACAAGGATCAATTAAGAGTCGATCTTTGCGAGAATTGTAAATGCTCAAATTTCAAGATTGGAGACAGCTCATCAAAACAGGTAGATAAAACTAAAAATGAAATACCAGTACAAAACAGGTAAAAATAATTAACTGTGGCTGGGTGACCACTTACAAATAATGGGTGACCAAACCACTTTACAGCACATTAAGATCACAATCCCAATATTTTGGGAAGGAGTCCAGACATCACACAAAAACGTAAAACTCTAGTCACACTCGCCTCATTATTAGTTAAAATTGATGGCAGGTCTCGTGGGGAAACTTAAATCTTCCCTCAAACCCGCATATGAAATACACTCAGTCAAAATATGTCGTATCGACAGCTGTGTCCCACATGTCTGGCACGTTGGTGGCTCCTCACGACGTAACAGAAAACCATGTGTCAATGGTGGGGCAGGTTTTGTTAGAACCCAATAATGCATTATGAGCATTAAAATCTCCTAAAATGAAAAAGGGACGGGGTAGCTGTGCGAGGGGTTCACTGTCAATGAGGTCATCGGGTGGTAAATACAAGGAGCACACTGTGACATTAACATGGGCCAGGATCTGAGCTGCAACCGCTTGTAGCATTGTGGTTAAGGGCACAGGTGAGGAGTGGAATGTGTCCTTAATTAACACTGCCACCCCACCCTGCGCTATATGACCAGTCAGGTCGTCTTTCCTGTGCATGCAAAAGGGGTTTTCCTGTACTAATAGCCGTAATTCTTCAAAGCGAGTTCTAACTCCATTCAGATTCGACTGAAGTATGGGAGCCATATCAGCGGTTCGGTTTAGATTTCCCCCTTCTTTGCGCCGCGCTGGTGAGACACTTGTGGAGCGAGTGGCAGCAGAGGGGCTGCCAGGTTCTGGTGAAGAGGTATCAAACTCCATGACGGTTTCCTCCTCATCACTCAGAGTTTCCATGACGACATCCGATGGTGCCTTTGGCAGGTTTGACGCCTAACGTCATGGCCCTTTCCCTGGTCCCTTTTTCTTGGTGGAAGTCGGGGATGGGGGAAGTGGAGAGGCACTCGGTTTCTGAGGTGCCTTCGAAGTCTTCGCTGTAGCTTTCTCTGCAATAGCGTTTGGTTCAGTCGGAGCAGCCTGAATTGCTATATCTTTATTGGTTGTGCTCAGGCAGGTACAATCGCAGGTACAGCTATTGGTGGTGGATACTGCTACGCTGGACATGGTCTGCGTCAAAGCGTCTACTTTTGACACACTTTTTGCACCATGGTGGCGTAGGATGTGGCAACGACAGGGGGTTTTGTCGCCTTATAGTCTTTTTTTGCTTCCACATAAGGTATCCTCATTGTCACCCTTATCTCCTGAATTTTTCTTTCCTCCGTAAAGATGAGGCAGTCTCTGCTCCAGACTGGATGGCTCCCAGAGCAGTTGATACACAGTGCTGGAGATGGGCAGTTGGTCCCAGCTTCATGAGCTGCCTTGCCACACATACCGCAAGTCGGTTCGCCCCCACAACTCATCGTTGTATGGCCAAATCGTTGACATTTGAAACATCTCATAGGGTTAGGTATATAAGGCCTAACCCTAAGTCGGAGGAAACCAGCCATAACGTATTCAGTCAAGACAGGCGAATTGAAAGTCACAATGAAGGTGGCAGATTTCTCATCAACCCGATATTTCTACGTGTCCGTTGTTCCACGTCTACAATCCCCTGTGTTGCCCATTCATGCTTCATCTCTTCTACCTCGATATCCATTAAATCACGGCAGGTGACAACGCCTTTACTGGAGTTTAGGGAATTGTGCAACTCGACAGTAATATCATACTCGCCTAACTTGGTTGACTTTCGAAGCAGCTCCACTTGTTTGCCCTAGTAGTTTCAACTAACAGGGTACCATTCCTCAGGCGTTTGATAGATTTCAGTGTACCTGCGAGTCCTTCTAAACCTTTATGTATATAGAAAGGAGACACTTTTTCAAATGAGCCCCCCTTCCTCTTAATCACGATGAAAACATTGTCATTTATGACTCCGTGTGCCCTGTTACTCAGTTCTATCTGCTTATCTGGAGGACTAGCCTCCCTCATGCGCTTTACTGATTGCGAAGTTGCTGAAAGGAAATACGTGGTTGCCATGTGCTTTCCACGAGCATCTAGGGAACTAAACGTCCGCCCAGACAGAGCCCCGCATGCCTGCGTAAGCCTTATACAACTGAGGTGCGGCAGGTTCCTCAGAGGTCGCCCGCTAGCCACTGTTCCACGTCAACAGCCATGCAGCTTACCGGCGCGCAGCACACCTTAAGATTGAAGGTTTTTTTATAGGGGTATGTACCGTCCTCGCGATCCAGGCAATCAAGCCAAGGTCCCCGGTCCCCGCGACACACAACGTTCCACCGTTGCGCCACACGGTGGTCGCTGAAGCATGCCCTGGGCTTACGGTGTCAGAGGACTGGCGGCGCACACCAGTCCACAGCTCGGGGACCCCGGGTTCGCCAAGCCCGTACCCGGCAAATGAATGCTGAGTCCCCTGAAGGGAACTTAGAATAGTTTCTGGGAAATATTATAGTATTACACTCGTGAAGAATTGTTACATAAACAAGGTAAAGATTCATAACTCACCACACGCATTACTCGTAACAAACTTATACGAGAGTGTGACATCTAAAACAATAACTGTCTCATAGAGAGGGGCAAAAATATTGGAACACCTGTGTTGTTGTGAGATGTATCTTGACACCAGTTAAGCACGGAGCTCAGATGTTGCTGAGAGACATTGTAACGGTTTCCAGTCATCTACATGAGGAGTAGCGCAAGAGTAGCCTTAACTAGGTCCTACGCGGCAACTCACGGGCTCCACCAAGAACGTGCATTAAGCAACCTTATGGTATTGTTCTTCGCATGAATCACAGCCGTATGTTGCTCCATACGTGTGTGTAGCCTCGAATTTTTACCTTGTAAGACAATAACATCGTTCTACCAGGAACCGGAGAATATGCAACAATGGATGATAGTAGCTGATCGCTAATGTCATATCTGCTGGAACGCATCTCGATCTCGACAGTTGGTTGTGCCGTAGCACCGGTACGGAAAAGTAAGTTCCAGACAGTTTAACGTAATGTGCGTAGCAGCGGCCACTGCATGGATTATGAGTTATGGAGCTACAGACTTTTGATGCCGTATATACCTGTCCGATCTCAAATAACGCTTTGGCTGCATAATGTTCTTGTTAAGACATATACAATGAAGACAGAGTATCAATGCACTATTCAACGACATTATTTACTATGGAACATAAACAAAGACACTGAGGTACAGTGTAGATATTATATCTTTGCTTGCAGTGAGGGTCGATATTGCCTGATTCCTTGTTTTCTGCCGTTCATAAAGCATCAGAATGGAAAAAGACGTGTGTTCTATTCATGTGGCAGTACAAAAATTCTTTTATCGTTCGTCCACATCTCGGAGTGCAAAGACTTGCTGTTTACATGCCATATTGTATAATTTTTGTACTTCATTAGTAATTTGTATTGCTGACGTGCACTTAATGGTGTCTGCGGCTCATCCATTGGATGCTGCTGTTGGCAGTTCGTTGCCGTAGGTCGTAACACGTCGGCTTACAGTGCACAGCAGCGAGTGAGACTCGCTCAGTCTAACCATTTTTTACTACAATATGTCGATTAATGAGGTTTGGGTTAGGTTGGGACCTTGCAGATATTCATAGTCTTGATTGTCACAATTATTTGTCCGTTAATACGTAATGTGTCGTGACTTCCCAGGTTGTGCTTAGCATGGTACCTTATGTCAATGCGTAGATGGTTCCGAGTGGAACAAAATAACTGCTAACTGCTTTTCCCATTATTGTAGTTTCTCTCGTACAACGCAGTTATGGTGCAGACTGAACTGTGAAGCTACATTCTCAATCTATCAACACCGTCTTTCGCATAGTTAATAAAAGTTTGAAATATATTTCTGCGTATTTCGAGCGTCGAACGTTGTACTCCGATAAACGTCATCGTGACAGTTAATTCTCGTAATATACAACATAATATCTTGGCATTACCGTGACCACTGTTGGTATGATGAGAGAAAACACTGTCTGGGTCACTACAATGACGTTTTGAAGATCAGTTTCTATATGATGAACAGGTCATGTGCAGATCTATTGCTGAAAAACACCGTTTCCAAAATAATTTCAACTGTGGAGATGTAACATTAGTGAGTTGAATACTATTAAACTTAAGCCTTCCTTACTGATCCACCTCCGTAAAAATACAAGATACGTCCTCTATGTTGCAGACACGTTCGTTTATTGTACCAGTACTTGGAAATCGACGACAATGTAACTTATGCTGCTTAGCGTAGTACAACAATTTATTAAAATAGTGACATGAAAGGAGTAGGAAAAGTAAAGGAATAGAAAAACCATTTGGTAGTCCGTTATCGCTGAAACTATTGTCGTGTAGTGAGCGAATAAGTTTCCTTTAAAGCAGCTCTACAAATCACTCACGGTTTCTATTGTGACGTCATCATGTTTCTCGCATTACCGACTACCGGTTGCGTAGCTAAAGGTACCCATTGTAATATCTTTTGTCCTCTGTATAATTTAGGCCGTTTAGGCTTGAGTAACCTAAGCTCAAGTGCAAATTTAAAACTTGACATTTCAGCATCTGACAGTGATTACGGGGTTAGTGTTACTGTGTACGCTTTTGTTGCAACTATTAGACTTATCTCTACACGAGGTGAGGCAAACAATCCAGAACAGCCGAAACACAAGAAGAATCTGAACACCATAGTTTGTTCAGGGCTAGTTTATGAATATATTGGTATAGGCGTTTCATGGTCCCTAAGCGCTCATTTAAAAATAATACTGTAATCATGACTGACTCGTTGTTTTACGCCATTTACTTCTGTTTCTGTGAAAGGCACAATAGCGAAAACTCTTGTAATACGCTAACCCCAAAACGTAAAAAACATCATACAGTGGAATGCAAACAACCTCAGATATATGGAACAATGCGGTCATGTAGCAGGCGTTGCTGCAGGAACAGCTCAGGATAGCCTCGTAGTGCGACTCATCCCTGACCAAGCTCCTAAGTTTTTGTTTTTGGAGTTCTCGTTACCCCTGTCTACGCTCAGTTGCTACTATAATCCGTTTATCATATTTAAGAATAAACCTGATGTAAACATGTACTGTTCCGCCTTTGCTGAAACCTCATTGGATTTCCATTTCACGTGGAACTGCAACCAAGATATATCGAGTACTGTCATGTACGATAATACGGGTACGTTTTGCGCCGTGAGTTAACGCGTACATTAACTTCGCGATAATACGGGACAATAGCTTCACCGTCGCATTTAACTTGGACAGCACTGGCCGGGCAGCTGGTACAGCTAGCCTGCAGTGACGTGACCAGCTGCAGTTCAAACGCAAAAAGAGATAAGCAGAGGAGCAATACAACTTGGAATGTCATTTAATTTTTAAGCAGAAATAAATAATGCACTGCAAATCACCCACAATACGCTCCTTAGACGACTAGACGAAAACCGCAACACGTTATCGATTTTAGCCTGTCAGCTTGTTACTTCTCGGGCCAAATCCCTCAACTTGGCTCCAGATCAGTTCTGTTGGGTTCATATTGTAATAGTACAGTAGCAAATATAAAAATGCAGCATTTTTCTGATGATTGTTTTTCATGTTTCTATGATACTTATCTACCTCTGTAGTACAAAACGATGGACATAGTCTAAGTAAAGATGACTTGGTTTTCAATTTCGTCTTACAAAATTAAAGTGTTATGTTTTCTTAATATAAACAACTTTTATGAACAGTCTTTCATAAAACATCGATAATTAAGAATTGGTATTTGAAATGGAAACAGGAATTTCGCGTCCAATATGTAATTAGAAACAAGAAGACGTTCACTATTCATAAAAGAAATGGTGGTGAATTTTATAATTACGAGATGCAGGTGTTTCAAACTGAACGAGAGAAAAAATGGTTTTGGGGAAATTTGAACCAACGCATGAGTATGAGAATTTCGTTCACATTTCATCACACTATCACAGTCTAATATATTAGACTGTGGCACTACTATCTACACTACATATGCCATACACGAGCTTTGGTCAACTGCAGTATATACAACACTGGGAAAACTTCAAAGCCGACTATCTACGCGCCGGCCGAAGTGGCCGTGCGGTTAAAGGCGCTGCAGTCTGGAACCGCAAGACCGCTACGGTCGCAGGTTCGAATCCTGCCTCGGGCATGGATGTTTGTGATGTCCTTAGGTTAGTTAGGTGTAACTAGTTCTAAGTTCTAGGGGACTAATGACCTCAGCAGTTGAGTCCCATAGTGCTCAGAGCCATTTGAACCATTTGACTATCTACGTAAATTTATCAAAAACATTAAGAAGAGCCTCTTTCTCGGCTCTTTAACCGTGCTCCACGCCCGTGTTTCACTACAGAACAGAAAGCAGCCTCAGCCATTTTCAATCTGCTCACAGTAACAGCGCGACAATCAGAGCACAACGCTGCTGAAGTAGTTCCGTTTCAGCCGCGCCCGCGAGTGGCCGCTCGTAACTGTTGCGCTGCACTTCAGTGTTTACATCCTGTACTTGTGCTTCGCCGAGTGCCGTCCGTCCGTTAATCTCCGTGTTTGTTCCTATTCCTTGTGATCTGATCTGGTCTTGCTGCCGCTACTTGGAATTTCGGTTGTTTAACCGAAATTGCTTCGCTGGATTAACCATGGCTACAAACCTCAGGAAGAATAGTCTGGTATTTGTTTTTGACAAGGAATCCCTTCCTGTTCAGCCGACATCCATGGAAATAGATGACTGGATCACACAGGTAATTTGTCTAAATTCTGAAACCGTCCATACCTGGCAACTGGATCAGGAAAAATACTGTGTTTTTGTCAAGTTAATCAGTGCTTCGACTGTTCATAAAGTGTTACGAAAGTGGGGCTATGAAGTAGATTTTGTGCACAGCAATGGTTATAAAAGTAAGGTTTCCATCTATAGAGCGGACATTCATTACAAAACCGTTCGTGTCTTGAATCTTCCCATTGAAACTGAAAATGATAAAATTAAGGAAGCTCTTTCAAACTACGGAGACGTTAAATCAATTGCAAATGAAAGATGGTCGCCTCGCTTTAAACTGCTGTGTAGAGATGGACGTTAAGACGAATATTCCGTCTCACATAACTGTTTGTGGATATAAAGCACAAATTGTCTATACAGGTCAGAAAGCTACATGTCATATATGTAACGAAACCGGCCACTTCAGACAGGAATGTCTGCGGCGAACTGTTGTTCATAAAAGTAATTTGATACCGCGTCAGAAGCTTACCTTAAATGATCTGTTACCAAAGAACAACTGGTTCAGGATGTTAACGCAGCGGGCCAAGCTGATGTCTCCCTTCACGATAACAGTCAATTTCCCCCGTTAACAACAAAAGGAAACCCTGTTGCCACTACTCGTGAAACTGAAATGCAACCGAAAAAACGACCTCTGGAGATAACTGATAGTTGTTCAGAGGACGAGCTGTCTTGTCCCACTCCCTCACTTCGCAAGCAAAAACAGTGCGATGAGGAGGCAGAGGAACCTGAAGGCAAAACGCGAATGGAAACTAATGAACAGAAAGATAATACACATACGGTACCAGAAAATGAAGGGGGTGCAAGCAGCATTAATTTGCAAGAAACAACAGGTGCAGTAGCAGATTGCAAAGATCAGAATATATCTGTTAATAAACAAATTCAGGGAGAGGTTGCAAAACTGTAGTCTCCATTCGTTTCCCTCGATCAGGAAGTGAATGAAATTAATAAAGAACGAGGAAGTGGTGGCCAAATTGAAATCACGGTCAACACCTCAGGGCAGGCGCCGGTAATCGAAATTGCGAAAGCGTCTGCTGCTACTCCAGATAAGCCGCGAAGTAAAATACCGACGCAACCAAATGAGAATGTAGCTCGTAACCAAGGGAAGGGAAAATCCGGTAGGGGCGACCCAAGCCCAAAGAATGTTCGGTCCGAAACGGTCCTACACGAATCACTGGAGGAAAAATCATTAAGTTTACCAGGAAATCAGTCTGCTTGCGGTACAAGAGAAAACATCAGAAGTAGAAAAAAAGGGGACAGTAACTAATAAACTGATTGAAGTGTTATTCCGTGTTCAGCCTTCCGATAAAACTGTTACAGCTTCACTGAACCCTAAATTACAGGAAACTAAATTAGTTCATCAATTTAGCTACATAGTGACAGCACAATGACGCAATCTTACTCTGTCACCACTATAAACATAAATAAAATCACGACCGGTTTGAAATTATCGGCCCTTAAGGAATTTTTGTACGAATTCGCGACTGATATTGCCCTGTTACAAGAAGTTCTAATTTCGGATTTGGTAATTCCCGGTTTTTTCAGTTACATAAATGTGTCTCCCGAAATAAGTGTTGGAACAGCTACTTTGGTGAGGGAAGGGATTACAGTAAGCGAGGTGGAACGACTGGAATCCGGAATGGGAATAGGACTATATATCTATGATGTGACTATCATCAACTTGTACGCCCCTTCAGGAAGTTCTCATCGAGCTGACAAGGCACGTTTCTTCAAAGATAACCTGGTATACTTGTTAAGGAAATTGCCAAGACAGTTATTACTTGGAGGTGATATTAATTGTGTTTTAAATCTAAAAGATCGGTTACCTAATTTTAATTTCTCAAGTGAACTGAAACAACTAGTTACTGGTTTAGAATTAAAGGGTATATGGGAAATCAAATACCCTCCACTGTTGAGTTCACTTATGTCACTGCAACATCACGTAGCAGGATTGATAGACTATATATTTCTAAAAATCTTGAAACTTCTGTGACAAAAGTAGAAACCATTCCTACGTACTTTTCAGACCATTCAAGTATCTTAGCTTGCATAAATCTAACAAGACAGCCGGTTCGCCGATTCAAGAATCAGTGAAATTTGAACACTTCCTTGTTAGTAAATCATGATTTAGAAAATTTGATTAAAGAAACATGGGCATTATGCCTGCGAGCCCGTAGTAGATATGCCACTGCTATTGACTGGTGGGTTAAAATGGCAAATCCAAAGTTGAGGAAAGTTCTCATTCAATACAGCGCCCAGAGGGCAAGGGAAATGAAATGCACTATAGAGTATTACTTTTCCGTTTTGAGAGATCTATATGATCAGGTCTCAGCAGGTTCCTCACTTCGGATAGCAGACATCAAAAAAGTCAAAGCCAAGTTACTTAATATCAAGAGAAGTCAAATGGAATGATTGAAAATAAAATCGAAGGCTAATTCGGTGTCAGAAGATGAAACTACTTCCCTATATCATTTAGTTAAGCATACGAAAAACGGAAGAAGGACTTTTATTGATGAAATTCGAACAAAACACGGTACGATTCTTAGAACCCAGCAGGATATCATGGACCAGATTTATCGCTATTATTGCGAGCTATATTCTGTACATCAAGGTAGTGATGCTTCCTTGGAAGAATTCCTTGACATCCTAGCCCCACAGCTGACAGAAGATAACAATGAAAATTTTCTCGAGGTTGTCAGTGAAGAAGACGTGTATGAGACTCTGTGCGCCTCACCACCAAAACAATCTCCAGGACCAGACGGTCTGCCAGCAGAGTTTTACATCCGTTACTGGCCAATAGTAGGTGCGAAAATCACGGACATTGTAAATGAGGCTATTCAGGTAAAATGATTCCGGCTGAGTTTAAACAGAGTAAAATTGTTCTGTTCTCAAAAAATAATGGAAACAAAGATTTAAATAATTTTCGTCCAATTTCACTGCTGAATTCTGATTATAAATTAATAGCTAGAATAATAAACAAGAGAATTTCATGCCTTACAGATAAAATTATTAGTCAACATCAGAACTGCGCACAAGGCAGAACCATTTTTCAAAATCTAGCGGAATTCAGGGAAATCATTGCAATAACTTCTGTAACAAACATAAAGTGTGCTTTATTGTTTTTAGATTTTATAAAGCGTTAGATGTAGTAAACCATGAATATCGTCTACAGACATTGAAGAAAATAGGTTTCAACGATAGGGTCATACAGTTGATTAAGAACATAGCAACTGGAATAACTGCTAAAATAGCGGTGAATTTTCAGCAATCCAGGCCGATTCAAATACAACGAGGTGTTCCTCAAGGAAGTCCTCTGTCCATGTCGCTCTTCGCCATTTTGCTAGAACCTTTCCTCCGACATGTCCATGCTAGATTAAAAGGCTTAACATTATCAGGAAATAAAACAGTTATAAGAGCCTATGCTCACGATATAGGAGTCATTATAAGTAATAATGACGAGGTAACTACTCTAGCAACAGTGATTGATTCGTACTGTAGAGCATCTGGAGCCAATGTAAACGAAAGAAAAGTAAGATGTTAAATCTCAGAGGTTTTGATAATATCAACGTCGAGTGGGCAAAATTAGTCCGACAACATAAAACACTTGGGATCTCCCTGACAGCATGCCCTATGAAAATGACGACTTTAAATTGGAAAGTTGTAGCAGATAAAGTGCAAGGGGCCATTGTAGAGCATTTAACTCGACATATGAACCAAGTTCAAAGAAGACAGTATACCAACTCACGCATCCTTGCTAAGGCTTATTATACTGCCCAGCTGTTTCCAATACCGAGAATGATAGCGACGACAATAATGTCCAAAATCACCAACTTTTTGTGGCTAGGTGAAGTGTTCAGAGTACCTGCTAAAGTAGCCACTTTAGATCCTAAAAATGGTGGACTAGGATTAACTGATATAACGGATAAAGCCTCTGCTCTTTTTATCAAAAGGCAAGTTAATTTAATAAGAGACTCGCGAGAAAGCATAACCAGTCAACTTTTCGAGATCATTAAACCTCCAGGCCTGCTTCCCCCGATTGACGTGCAGAATATCAACAGTCGCTTACAGCATGTGAGGATTTTCTATGTTGAGTTTAGTTATGTCAGTGTCGAACTCAGGCGGTTCCGACACTTACCATCGAGAGCCATAATGCGGGAACGAAAGAAAAGCGAAGGAAGGAACAGAATAGAACGACAGTTTCCAAACATTGAGTGGACTGAGATTTGGAAAAACATTAGTTCTAATGTGCTCACGTTTAATATTAAAACGTCATGGTACAAGACAGTTAACAACATAGTTAGCACCAATGAAAGAGTGCACGCAATCGGACACTGTGAAACAAATTTATGTCAACAGTGCCATCTAGTTGACACAGTAATTCATAGATGTGCTTGCGGTGGTCACATGAATAGTTGGAAGTGGATCCGGGAGCAAATAGCTCTGATTACAAGAACATCCCCTGAGTAAATATCGCTGTCATTGATACACAGGCCTGAAGCACGCTATTTCCCAGAAGCAAAAAATAACGCTGTGTACTGATTGCTGGGAAATTTTGTTAACTACGTCCTTAATAAATTAGGATTCGATAACATCATAGAGTTCAAGGTACACATACTGCGTGAGTTTCACAAAATTAGACGGTATTCGAATCACAAGAAAAAGTTCGGTAGTGTGTTAAAAACTGTATTTGAAAGAATGGGTATTGGTTAATATAAAAAAGAAGACTGTGTTCACAGTGATGTATTGTAGTTACCTTAAGGATATTATTTAAGATTTTACAGTATATTTTTGTACTTCAGAGAGTAGTTTTTGAAACTTATAAGCTAATGTACAGAACTTATGTGACATTGAGATTGTGTGTCTAATAGTACCAAAACACAAAACATTAACGGTGTATTATTGGCTTATATTAGAAATTTGGAAATAGACAGTTTTTATAGAAATGTCCTAATCTATTGATTAAAACCATAAGATTGTATCTGATAAATGTAATATTCAATGGCTGGCACATTGCCCTATTCATTTTTGCACTGTGATGTGTAAGTCAGTTTCGCAGTGAAAGACTGATTATATAGATCTGATCACTTCAGATACTTAACATTCAATTAATGTCCAGAAAGTGTAGTTGGAAGGCTAGTCAACTTTATTATATATCTCCTTTCTGCCATTCTCAAGTATTTCAGAAATTGTCTAATATGATTATTAAATTGTTTTATATTTAAAATTATCCCACCAACTTGATGATATCCATCATAAAGAACTAATTATGCTTCTGTAAAGATTGGAGCTCATGTAATTCAAAGTGCAGATTTTATTTCTTCACGTTGAAGTTTGAATGTCTTTAAAAAAAATTTGTTGATGTTTAACTTAATTCTTTCTGGTAATTTAGTCAGTAACACAATCTTCGGTTGTCTCTCCTTAACGTCAGCGTAATTGAAATGATCAAACCGTTTTGTTCAAATAACTTCATGTATAACATATGTACATGGTTAGTACATGAACTTAGTATGTATTTGGAATGTGTAACATTGTTTTCTTAATAAATGTTTTTATAAAAAAAAGAAGCTATGACTGCACACGTTTTTTGAAATAAATCCTACGTAGCTAAAGTGTGATTTAGAAAAACGTTTATGGCTGTTAATACATTTGAATATCTGAAAGTTACATTTAACGTAACTTATTAAGAAGATATTTGAAACATAAGTAGGACCTACTTCCAGGAGTGTAACAACACCAGTGTATGTGTGCTACGGCTTCTGACCAATCATAGCATTTGTGTTTGTTTACATCAGGTTTATTCTTATAATGAACGTATTATAGGCTGAAGCATCCTAAATTCAAGTAAGTGTCGTGCAGGAAGCATATCAGACTAACACAGGTTCTGTAATCTCAATCTTAGCAGCTGTGAAAATAGCCGCTAACGAGTAGTTTTTGGTGCACTGGACAACAGCCTTCAATACGTAATCTATACTCGATATATATCAACAGGAAATTTTCTTCGAAATAGTAATATTACCAAAGATGAAGATCAACACGGACAATAGGCTATCTCATATGTCGCTGACAGAAATGGCATTCTTCATACAAGAGACTGAACTGACCCAACATTAAAGTCGTGTAATAAGGGCGTAAAGGTACATGGTCGTAAATAGGCACAGGGAATAACTGATACGTTAACTTTTAGCCACAACAACATATCAAGAGGCTTCATCAAGACAATGCGACCGATACAGGAAAAGCCATAGCACACGCAACATTTGCTAACAGTTGACGATAGTATGGACGTAACCGCGGAAACGCATCTCTTCAGTTGGTTCACAATGTCCCAGCAAGACAGTAGTGTTCGAGATCCTACTCCGACGGTGCAGAAGATGGCATATTACGTGCTTGGCGTCAGTACGAAAAGATAAGTAATATGTCCGATGCAGTCCCATGTATGCGCGTATGAGGACGAATTACATATAAGTTACATAACTCTAAAAGCTTGCGTCGTTTCATACATAAGATAGTAACATGATTCGAGTTACAACCGACACAACGTTGTAAGCGACTTTCAACGCTATAATCAACGATACAGTTTATTCTAAGGTAGGAGCAAAGATGCAGCATTGCACTTTCTATAGCTCTAGCCTCTGTGATTGCGAATGAGTGTCAGGATTCAAAATACATGTGAAAAGTGGTGTGATTTCTAGTGCTTCATGACGGATATCTTACAAATTCGTATTATTTCCAGATTTCAGTGAACTAAAGATACATTAACTTCAGGGGCTATCCTCCTGACATTAAAAAATTATTGTGACCCGAATATCTTGTAGTCATGTCCCGCCACGTTACCTGGAATTTGGGTTTGCTTTTTTTTATCAGCAGATGCTGCGTGACAGTTTATTATTGTCGTGTACACAATGATTAACTTCTCTACTCGGAATGAATGGTATGTACGTTTGTGTTTCACTTTCTAAGAGCAAATCTTAATATCCACGTTTTATGCGTTGACGTAGTATTGGCAACAACCACAAAATTTCTACAACGTAAGTACTGTTTTTCGTTGAACGTAAAATCATTTTGACCTTTTTTCCAGTCGTATCAATGATCAGCGAACGGCTTGTACTTTCAACTAGGCTACGACAGATTACATGTTTCTATTTGAATATTGAAAACAACATTGCAATTTACTATCGAAAGACGCGAGAAACTCTGAAAAATTTTGTTTTCATCCAAAAATTTCTGTCAGCAAAATACAAAAAAGTGTGGAAAAAAAATCGTTGAGTTCAGTCGTACTGTACAGTATATCCAGACCTAGAAGGAGACTACACGCCAGTCGTACTTAATTTATTTTTTACTTTTTGGTACATGAAATTCATTCTTCAAATAGCAGTTAACCAAAGCAGGCAATGCAACTCTCAAAAATTCTCAAGGAAATCGTCTCTTAAGTTTCCCGAGCATCTTCAATACATTAAATCAGGATCACGGGCCTGTGTTAGAATGCTCGCTTGCAGTGTGTGTGTGTGTGTGTGTGTGTGTGTGGTTTGAGGTTTTCGGGCGCTAAACAGCGTGGTCATCAGCGCCCAAACGCATAGAAACAGGAACACATGCGGAGAAGGGACGAAGTCGGACAGCGAACAAGGAGAACGGTTAAAAGGTACAGGCCTCAGGCAGTTACAAATCCTCACATACAGAGGCAAAACAAGAGGAGAAGAAACGCACTAAAAAGGAAAGGAAACACAAGGAAAAGAGAACAGAAATCGAAGTGAAACAAGTAGGTAATCGTGACTGGCGGACCTCTTACCTAAAGCCTGGGTGAACCAGTCACCCAGCAGCACATTAAAATCCTCTCCCTAAAATCCGAGGCAACAAATTGGACAGGACACAAAACCGTAAGACCTTAACCACAGTCGTTGCGTCGTCTTGCAAAGTAGAGGGCAAATCCGGTGGCAAGGAAACCACAGCCCTCTGGTCAGAGAATAAAGGACAGTCAAGTAAAATGTGGCGGACAGTTATCTGGACGCCACAAGCACTGCAGATTGGGGGGTCCTCCCGCCGGAGTAAAAAACCGTGCGTTAAGGGACTGTGCCCGATGCGGAGGCGGGTGAGGAGAACCTCATCCCGCCTGCATGACTGGTAGGACGTACGCCATGGCCGCGTGGTGGCCTTGACCAGACGCAGCTTATTTTCACCGACTGCTAGCCACTCCTCTTCCCATTGACGCATAACACGAGAACGCAAAAGGGAGGTAACAGCATGGAGGGGACGGCACATCCAACAACGTGAGGGAGGGAACATGCATCTTTGGCAGCCACATCCGCCAGTTCGTTTCCCCTAATACCCACGAGCCCCGGCACCCAGCAGAAAGAAACCTCCTTCCCATGCCGTTGCAGGTGGAGTAGGGCATCATGGATGTTCTGGACGACCGTATCCGCTGGGTACAAGTGTTGCATGGTCTGAAGGGCACTCAGGGAGTCAGAACAGATGAGAAACTTAAGACTGGGAACACATCTCATCTGCTCCAATGCCCGCAAGATCGCAAACAATTCGGCATCAAAGATGGTAAACGCTGCAGGAAGCCATAACTTGACGACTCGATCAGGGAAAACAACAGCACAACCTACAGAGTCCCCCTGTTTAGAGCCATCCGTAAATACTGGTACATGGTCGGCATGCTGGTTTAAAATATCGTAAAATAAGGAGGTAAAAACAAACGCAGGAGTGCAGCTCCTGCGGTACTCTGACAAGTCTAAAAGGACGCCGGGCCTCTGGAGCAACCAGGGAGGCAGGCGGGTAAAACCCTGGAGTTGGGGTGTCACACGCTCCACACCAAGGGACTCAAGCAAATGCTTGGCACGAATCCCAAATGGTCTCGTTGCCCTTGGACGACTGGAAAAGAGACGTTCCATAGGCGGTCAGGCAACAGTAGGGTATGCAGGGGAGGTAGGACAGGCAAGGAATTGACACACTCGTCGCACCATGAGGAGTTTCCGCCGGATGGCGAGCGGCGGTTCCCCTGCCTCAGCACACAGGCTGGGGATGGGACTCGTACGGAAGGCACCAGTAGCCAGCCTGATACCCTCATGGTGTACTGCGTCAAGAATCTTCAGATACGAAGGCCTCGCTGACCCATACACAGTGCATCCATAGTCAAGACGCGACCGAACGAAAGCCCTATAAAACTGCAGCAGACGCGCCCGATCTGCTCCCCAGGACCGATGGCTCAAACACTTCAAAATATTCAGCGCCTTCAGGGCCCGCACCTTGAGGTCTTTAAGGTGCGGCAACCACGACAACTTGGAAACAAAAGTGAGGCCCAGGAACCTCACAGTGTCTCTAAAAGGAAGAATGGTGCCCCTCAGACGCAATTCAGGGGAGGTAAAAGCACGTCTAGAACGATTAAGATGAACACACACACATTTGTCTTCAGAAAAGGTAAAACCCGTCTTCGCAGTCCATGCCTCTAATCGCTTTATCGTAAGCTGCAGCTGCCGACTAGCAGTGACAAGAGTGGAGGAAGAACAGAAAACAGCAAAATCGTCCACAAACAAGGAGCACTGGGCAGGACTCCGGATAGTGGACGTGATACTGTTAATGGCGACGGCAAAGGGGGTGACACTTAAAACGCTTCCCTGAGGAACACCATTCTCCTGCACGTACAAATCAGATAGCACATTACCAACCCGATATCGAAAGAGGCGGCGGGAAAGAAAGGACCGAATGAAGATGGGGAGATGGGCACGAAAGCCCCACTGATGGAGTTGATTGAGGATAAGGCGGCGCCAGGTAGTGTCATACGCCTTATTAATGTCAAAGAATACACCTAGACAATGCTGGTTACGTAAGAAGGCCTGCTGGATGGCCGCCTCAAGCAGGGTCAAGTTGTCTGTAGTTGAACGACATCTCCGAAAGCCACACTGAGAGTGGCTAAGGAGCTGCCTGGTCTCGAGCAGCCAAACCAGGCGACGGTTGACCATGCGTTCCAATGTCTTCCCGACACAGCTCGTCAAAGCAATACTCCGATAACTACTGGGGTGCATTCGGGCCTTTCCCGGTTTGAGGAGGGGAACCAAAATCGCCTCCCTCCACGAGTCAGGGAACGTGCCGGATGACCATATCATATTAAAACAATTCAGGAGTACTTCCTTGGATGGCAGCAACAAGTGCTGCAGCATGCTGTACAGGATTTGATCATCACCTGGCGCAGTATCATGAGCCACAGACAGCGCCGTATCCAGTTCCCACATTGTGAAGGGCCAATTGTAGGGTTCAGAATTTGGAGACCGGAAGTCCAAGTGATCCCTCTCGATGGCAGTGCGGTAGCGGCAGAAATCTGGATCACAGTTAATAGTGGCAGTAGATTCGGCAAAATACATGGCCAGTGTCTCGGCAATTTCTCTCGGCGCTGTGAGTAGACTACCCTGATGCAGCAATGCCGTGACAGGTAGTTGGCTGCGTTTCCCGGAGATCCTCCTGATGGCTTCCCACACTTTTGTAGAACTAGTGGAGCGGGAGATGGAGTTCAGGAACGATTGCCATGACCGTCGTTTACTCTCTTTAATCACTCGCCGCGCCTTGGCCCTTGCCACCCGAAAGGCCGCAAGATTGTCAGCTGAGGGACGGCACTTGAAGCGGCGCAGAGCTGCACGGCGGGCTCGGATGGCTGAGCGGCACTCAGTGGTCCACCAAGGGACAAGGCGCCTCTTGGGATGACTTGAGGACCGTGGGATCGACAATTCAGCAGCATGGGAGATTACAGCTGTAACATGGTCGACCCATTCGTGGACGCTGGCACGGTGTTCTGAAACAGCTAAATCGCTGAAAAGTGTCCAGTCAGCTCTGCAGAGGTTCCACCTGGGCGACACTGGTAATGCCACAGTCTCATCCAGGAGGCGAATCCAAAGGGGGAAGTGGTCACTAGAATGGAGGTCAGCGGCAACCTCCCACAGAGCAGAATCCGCGAGTGCTGGAGAGCAAAAGGAAAGGTCAATAGCTGACGACGACCCAGAAGCAGTACAAAAATGAGTGGGAGCACCAGAGTTGAGGATGCACAGTTCTTCGGATGCCATGAGGCTTTCCAGAATTCGACCCCTGGGGCAAGTAGTCGTAGAGCCCCATAAGACATTATGAGCATTGAAGTCCCCCAGAAGGAGAAATGGGCGGGGAAGTTGGGTAATAAGGTCTGTGAGAGCCTCAGAGTCTATGGCGTCCTGAGGTGGTAAGTAAACGGAACAGATTGTGAGCCTCTGCCCCACAAGAAGGTCAACTGCAACTGCTTGCAAGTCCGTAACGAGAGGGAGCTCAGATGAGTGGTGCATGTCATGGACAAAAACCGCAACACCACCCTTTGCCCTTTCCCCCATCAGATCATCTTTTCGATACACGGTATAGCCCCGTAAAGAAGGAGCATCAGTGGCCCGGAAATGTGTCTCTTGGAGACATAAGCACAAGGGGTGCTCTCGTACAAGGAGTTGTAATTCGGCCACATGCGTCCTGAACCCATTCAGGTTCCACTGTTATATGGGAGCCAGTGATCAGGGTGGCTGAATTTTCACCCTGCCCCTGTGCTTTGGAGGAGAGCTAGTACTGGCCGGAGATTTATTCCTGGGGCGAGAAGATCGCCCCCGGTCGACATCAATGTCCATCAGCTCCGAAGGCGACCCAAGGGAGATGTCAGATAGTACGATGGCATCGTCATCGGACTGACCCTGACTAGTCTCCTCAGGTGGCAAAACCTTCACCTTCGGCGTCTTCGTCTTGGGGGGCTTAGAATGCAGAACCTTGTCAACAGTTGGAGCTTTACTCGCTTGGGCAGAAGGTGCCATATGGGGAGGTGCAGGAAGTACCCCAGTGTCAGCAACCACGGCCTTGTCCGACGTTGTGGGAAGAGCTGCAGGTTGCAAAACAACCGCAGCTGCACAAGTGCACTGGCAAATGCAGGTATTAGTGCTGACACTAGCAACCCCCGTTTGTGTAGCAACAGTGGCCAACTGTACCGGTTTGTGCAGAGTGGAAGCGAAAGATGTTGTAAACACAGGAGGCTGCATGGCCTTAAAGAGCTTCTTGGGCTCACCATAGGGGATGCGCTTAGATGTTTTGATCTCCTGTATCTTCAGCTCCTCGAGATAGATGGGGCAGACCCGGCTCCAGACAGGGTGACTCCCAGAGCAATTCACGCACTTCACAGGCGATGAACAATCGGCTCCTTCATGGGCAGGCTGACCACATTTACCACAAGTGGCTATCCCATTGCACCCCAACGTAGTATGCCCAAAGCGCTGACATTTAAAACAGCGCATTGGATTGGGGAAATATGGCCGTACTGGCAAACGTAAGAAACCCGCTTTAACATGCTCTGGGAGTCTCGGGCGATTGAACGTGAGAATAAATGAGTCGGATTTGACTAGGTCCCCATCGACTCGTTTCATAATATGTTGGACGTCGACAATACCTTCGTCAGCCCACTCACATTTCAACTCGTCCTTGGGGATATCCACCAAGTCCCTACATGTCACAACACCCTTACTATAGTTCAAAGTGGAGTGGAGCTCGGTCTCGATAGCGTACTCTCCGAGACAGGTTGCTTTCCTAAGAGAAGTGACTTGACGGGAACTAGAAGTTTCAACTAACAGAGTCCCATTGCGCAGACGCTTCACAGGTTTCAGTGTTCCTGCAATTCCCTCAAGACCCTTGTGGATGTAAAAGGGAGAAACTCTCTCAAAGCTACCTTCCTTCCGTTTGACAATCAAAAACACATTCTGGATATCAGCATGTGCTCTGTTACGACAGTCTGATAAATCTCTAGTAACACCAGGCGCTAGAGGACTCGCAGCACGAAGTCGCTTTTTCGATTGGGTGTGTTTTCCTACCAGTGGCCCACCCAATCCACTGGTAGGGGGAAACGTAGAGGTCGAAGGGTCCATTGAGGTCCCACGAGCAGCTAGGGAACTAAAGGTCCGCTCAGACAGAGCCCCGCGTGCCTGAGTAAGCCTTATACAACTGGGGTGCGGCAGGTGCCCCAGAGGTTGCCCGCTTGCGACTGTTCCACCCCAACAGCCATGCATCTTATAGGCGCGCAGCACACCATAAGATTGAGGGGTTTTTATAGAGGTTTACCTTCCTCGCAATCCAGGCGGTCAAGCCAAGATTACCATTCCCCGCAGCATACAACATTCCACCGCTGCGCCATGCGGTGGTCGCTGAGGCATGTCCGGGGTTTACGGTGACAGGAGACTGGCGGCGCTGACCAGTCCCCAGGTCAGGACCCCGGGGTCGCCAAGCCCGTACTCAGCAAATGAATGCTGAGCCCCTGGGGGGACTTGCAGTGTGGCAACTTGGTGTGTGTGTGTGTGTGTGTATTGGGGCTTATGGGCGCTCAACATCGAGGTCATCAGCGCCCCGACACACACTAAAAGGAACGAATGTGGACAGACCTATAAAACTGAAGCACACACGCAAAGAAAGCAGGAAAAGAAGGAAAATGCTACATAAGAAATTAAAACCTAAGGAAAGGGAAAACATAACAAGAATGCTACAGGAAATTGTCATTGGCTGGCCACTTACATAAAATATGGGCGAGCTTGTCACACAGTGAGCAAATTAAGATCCTCTCCCTAAAATCTTTGTAAAAACATTCGTCCGAGTGTTGCCTAAAAGAGATGGCAGGTCCGCTGGCAAGTCAGCCGCCTGGTCGGAAAATTAAACGCAATCCAATAAAACGTGGCGGACAGTGACCTGGACGCCACAAGCACCACACATTGGAGGGTCCTCCCACCGGAGCAGGAAGCCATGCGTCATAGGGCTGTGGCCTATCCGAAGCCGAGTGAGGAGAACCTCGTCCCGTCGACGGGGCTGAAAGGAAGTACACCACTCACGCATTGTGGGCTTGACTATACGGTGCTAATTGTCAGTCACTTCCAGCCACTCATCCTCCCACCGACGCATGACTCGTGAGCTCAACAGCGAGGTGAGTGCGTGTAGGGGTATAGCACACTGAGATAGTTGTGGATCGAGACACGCCTCCTTGGCTGCGAGATCTGCCCTTTCATTCCCAGCAATGCCGAAATGCCCCGGAACCCAGCAGAAAGCCACCTCCTTCCCCAATTGCTGTAGGTGGAGGAGGGCATCCTGGATGGTCTGGACTATTTTATCTGCTGGATACAAACGTTGCAAAGATTTAAGGGCACTTAGTGAATCGGAACAGACAAGAAATTTAGGACAGGAATAATGTCTCATGTGCTCGAGTACCCGCAAGATCGCAGACAATTCTGCATCAAAGACAGTAAAAGTCTGAGGCAGTCGGACCTTGACTAACTGTAAATCGTTTCCAACCACAATGCTACATGCAAGCTTTTTTTATTATTCTTGTTCGTAATAATAATATCCGTTACTCGGACTGAAACTTCATAAAAACGATTACTGAACGTCAATCAAAAGATTTTGGTGAGAACATTCTAAAACGATGGATTCTATTCACAAAATTTCGTTTCTTACAATGTTGCGGAATACTCCTTATCGCAGTCCATGTCGTTGTCCCATGTGGTAAATACCGCTGTCGAATGATGTGCCATTTCACCAACACGGCCTGTGCAGAAACTGTCGTAATAATGCACAGAATAAAGCTGAAAGCATTTCTTAGCACATCGCTGCAGTGAGGCCTTTTTACTGTTCCTATTAATAATTTTATATCAAACTAAATGTGGAGCAAATGTTTTCTGGAGAGTTTTCGAAACCTTTGACTGCTTCTCAAAATATACAATACATTGCAATGTAGCCTAATACTACATACTCATTTTTAAAAAAATGTTTCAATATGTGTGTCAAATCTTATGGGACTTAACTGCCAAGGTCATCAGTCCCTAAGCTTACACACTACTTAACCTAAATTATCCTAAGGACAAACACACACACCCATGCCCGAGGGAGGACTCGAACCTCCGCCGGGACCAGCCGCACAGTCCACGACTGCAGCGCGTTACACCGCTCGGCTAATCCAGGGCGGCACACTCATTTCATTCCACGTCTCTTTTCCAGGTGATGAGAACTGATGCCGAGTGCAGAGCCATTCGACCTATATGGCCTGAAACTGTGCGATAAGTGGAAGTACTATTGATATATCGTGAGTATTTTTGTTGTGCAGAGCACACAAGTAAAATCTAAATTGCAAATATAAAAGCAATATAGGCTTTCCTGAACTAGCTTTCTTGGAATTTTTAGATTTGATACAACACCCCATCGGAGCTTCCTGCAAACAAACAGAAATAATTTAGTAATGGAAAGTCTTTGTTGCTCATTTGTAGTTTGCTTTGTATGTAATGTGGTTTGGAGATCCAATAACAATATATGCGTCTTACTGCAGAAAGCACTGTATGGAAGGGAAGGTCAAGTTTATGTCTTACGACCTCTCGAGTTTAAGGTGTATACCTGAACATGCATAGGAAACTTGAATCTATATTTGGATATGGATTGTATGTACCACTGAATGTACACACATGCACACACAAAAAATAACACCTCCCCCCCCCCCCCACACACACACAGACAAACACACATGATATTATCACATTCTCAGATTAATGTCTCAAGAATTCTAAAAGCACTTTCTATATTATGGGCGGTTGCAGTTGTTCACTCCACTATACCCAGAGGGTAACTGATTTTACGTTTATACTTCTTACAGGTCATGCTGTCTACATTAGACTGACAACTGAGTAGCTATGACAAATTGCTGGATTTGTTTGTTTACGAGAGTGCACTTCGACTGCAGGGAAAAATTTTCCTGATTAAACTTTCTGCTAAATCCATATACTCGCAACCAAGTGAGAGGATACAATAGGAAAGTTGTAATAACTCTGTTGTTTCAGAATTGCAGTGCTGTCCGCGATTTTCCAATAAACGTTACAGCAGTGGTAATATTCAGTACTTTTTTCAACTATCCACTTACGGAACATTAACCTTACAGGTACCCAAAACTTACCAGAGGTCAGTAAGTGAATGTCTCAGTCAGATCTTGTTCTCTTGTTCTTTATAGCTATGGTACTAAATCATAGGTCCCTGACATAAATACGTTTATAAAGGGAAATACATTCACCAGTAATTAATTTAAAACTTCATCTCGATCATGTAACACTTATGGCCTCCATTATTTTCACATTGGCCAATATCATCCACCTGAGGACGTATTCCCATTGAACTGTGATAGTGACAATTACTGTTGACACAGTATCAACATTGATGAAACTGGCTCACGTATGAAGATTCAAAACTGTTGTATGTGTGTGTGGTTTGAGGTTTTCTGGCGCTAAACAGCGTGGTCATCAGCGCCCAAACGCATAGAAACAGGAACACATGCGGTGAAGGGACGAAGACGGACAGCGAACAAGGAGAACGGCTAAAAGACACAGACCTGTCGCAGTTCCAAATCCTCACATACAGGTAGATTAACTGATCAAAACAGCAGACACTCTGTTGTATAGTGTGAGATTCAGTCTTGAAACGTCATTATGCTGCCAGTCCGTAAGTGGGCACCATGCAGAGTCTTTAACTCAGCTGTAAACGGAAAATTTGAAGTAATATTCGCGTAGTGTCATACCGTTCACTGGAGCGTACTCACATTTCAACAACAATTCTTGGCGTATTTCGCAGTTATTATTGCATTTCCCGTTTCTGCCCCGGAACTGACTTGTCAGGTGGAATAAGCAAGTAGTGAAGGACTCTTGAACTCTTGTTTTACGTGGCTCATGTACCAGCGCGACGTGCAATCAGAGCCGTCTCCAAGGCCTGGGTGACGCATTGTTGTAGAGAATGTGGCAGCAGGTAAGGTGGAAGAGTGACAAAACGGAGACGAGACGATCCAGTAGAGGCAGCCGCAGCATGAGCGCGAGTAGGTGGAAGCAGGAGATGTGAAGAGGAGGAGGGGGAGGGGCAAGTGGGGGAAGTCGAGACCACAGCCTCGGTCTGCTACGGCGGCTAATGGCGTGCCTCTGCATTAAGGTACTACGCGGCCGTAGGTTCAGGCGTATGTAACAGGTTACTCTGGCCTGTTGTGTCGTCTGTGCAGAATTCTTCGATGTGGAACTTACCCTGTATCGCAGCTGCCTTCACGAATATGCCAACATTACCATTCCACATAGTGTCCTCTAGGGTAGGAAGGAGTGTGGGGAGGGGCATTTGGGCTAATCCACATTTAGCAGTGTGCTGGGACTTGAGTACTGGTTCTCAGTCTTCAGTCTTGTGATTATAGAGTAATAGCTTAGTCAAGTACGAAGAATGTGACAACGAAATTTTTGTATGGGACAATCAGCAAAGTGACTAACAGTAACTCAAGTACAACAGGTCTGGGTTATTTATGTGACATAATCATGTATGTTTCTTAAACAAATTAAAGTAATTATACCTGTATATCAGATTTGCAAGGCAGCTATTTGCGTAATTTCTTGTATGAGTAATTTGCGTAAAATCGTTTCTAAATTTCTAAATAAGTGAATCTAAAAATATTTAATTTATTTCAGAGCTCATCCTGAAGTGGTGCCGACACCTATCAGTCAAACTAAGGAAGTGAACCCTGCCACCCAAATACCGGTATGTATTGAAATGCAAAAAACTTGTGAATCCACAGACATCTAAGATGTCACTACTTCTCCACTAGTCACTTAATTAGCTTGATCAGTAGTTAACTGGGAATTTATAGAGAGCACTTGGTATCATTTCTGACCTGCAGGAAAATTGTAGTATACAGTTAATTGTACTCATCATAATAGGCGCTTACTAAAGCAGTAAATAATAATTCAGTCTGTTTATGCAGTACAATATAAGAGTCACAATGTATCCTTTACTCCACCTGTAAAACCAAAGATATTTTGCGACTAAGGAAACGGTACAATCTGATATTTTGAAGCTATTATTTTTTTATACATTCATTCTCTAGAGAGTAATGTGGGCCGTCTACAGTAGGAACACAGAGTCCGGTTCTTGTCAGCCAAATGGCAGCTGACTTGGTAGTAAATCAGACGGTTCCCCTTCTGCAAGTATTTGAGAAGGTTTTCCAGATTTTAATATGCCTCAAAACTTCTCGAAATACTTGTTTGCAAGTGAATGTGGTGGTGGTGTGTTGGGGCTTATGGGCGCTCAACATCGAGGTCATCAGCGCCCTGACACACATTGAAAGGAACGAATGTGGACAGACCTAAGAAAACTAAAGCACACACTCAAAGAAAGCAGAACAGGAAAAAATTTTAATTTATTTTTATCGAATATGTCATTTTCTGAGCCAAAATTTTAATAGTCTGGAGCATGATGGACTACCTGCCTAGTTTTGTAACTCAATAATCTTGATTATCATCTCACCATTTGCAGTGTACCTGTAACACTCATCAGTAAAGTTACCTACTTGCTTTGGTGCTTCGATATTTTCTTTTCTGGCTCATGAAAATTAAAATGGCTACGGTCTTGGCCCTGTCCACTGTTTGCGGAGGCTTGTCTCGGTTATAAGCTATTGCATTCACTGCGCCGTTATCCCCCTGGCCACACTAAGCCCTCTGGGTATCACATAGGTGGAAGGTCTGCGCGGTGATACTGGCAATGAAGTCGAGGCAGGATATTTCAGCTGCACAAACAGTGGTAAGTAGTACAGTAACATAAACAGAAATTCGTTTACCTTAGTTACATTACGCTCTATATGTAATGTGGTGATACGTCAAAGGCTGGTTCATTGTGTCTCATTCAAATGTACACCTGAAATATCGTGATGCATGTTTACACCCTTTATTTCCAAAATTAGAATCTTTGAATAGAAATTAAACAAAATAATTTGAAATTACTTTGTTCACAGAATTCATTTCATCTGTTGTCCCGATATGTATTCTCATTTCAAGTTATAAAGACATCATATTTTCATTAATATTTGTCAAACTCTTAATTTATTCCCCAGAATTCACACAAACCAATACACCTGCAAATATGACTGTATTTCTGCTCTGGAAACATGTCACTAGATGCTTCAACGATTTCACAGTGTAATGCACTTTTCACTTTGCGTGAAAATAAAAATGATAGGCATCTGTATTTGTTCAGGCATTCACGCGCATGTGCTTTTTACAACGTCACTACTTCTCAGGCTTGAACGTGAACTTTCGCAGCAACGTGCTGTGCTGTAAGCAGTCAGTGATGGTAGTTCAGCAACACCGACGTTTATTTGTGACTGAGACAATCAGCCACGTGTCTACCATAGGATGTCCCCTTCGACACGAAACTACCAAATCAGAAACAATTTTCATTAACCCTCTCCACTAACGTCCCACAATACAAATGACTGTCCAAACTGGTCCTCGTTTTTAAATAATTTATCAGGGATACTGATGACCAGTGACTCTGAACAGGTAAACAGTCGTGGTACCAAAATGCTTCAAAAATTAAGTCTGTGGAAAGTCATACATTACCACAAAACGTAATAGACCAAATATTTTTCATACAAGTAAACGGATGTAATGTATCACTATTTCAAGTTACAGAAGCGCACCTCTAATAGTAGAACCACAACACTAGTGGGTGATTCAAGTCCTTGAATGGGAAACAAAACAGAAACCCAAATTCTTGTCCATGACTTCTTGGCCACTTACATTGAAAATTATTTCAGACTGTCATCAGCAGATTTGTCCTATGACTGAAGCCCAAAAACAGAGCATTTCATTTATTTCTATTGAAAGCTTTCTTTTTTACCTGCCCAGCTAAAAGTAGTGGCTTTTAGTCATCAAACTTCTTCGCACGTGTTTAGGGTACTGAGTCAAGTAATCCATACCGTGGTGTCAACAGAACGAGCCGTGTCAGCTACCTGTCATCCTTAACGCTGACTAAATATTTTTAAACCGACAGTAGCAGCAACATACGAGCTGCCTGCATATTCAGTTAACTACAGATTCCTTCAAAATATAGTGAAATAGGAAAATGTAAAAGATTTATTTTGCTTGAAGGAAAATAGTAACCACATTGGCAGTGAAAATTTTCCGGAATTAACTGTTGCCAGCCCCACCCTGAATTCTGCAGTTCTTGAGTTTGGCGTAATTTATAGTGCACAGGATGAAATAAAGTAAACAAACACATATTAGTATGCGAGATATTTCCTCTCATAAGGTGTAACAGTTTAGAGATAATGATAATGTGGGTAGAAGGGAGCAAGAAAAAACTTGCAAAGTAGTTATCGCCGTTAAGTTACTGGTACTGTAACACAAGAAAGACAAAGGATGTGAATTAGTGAATATATGTTGATCTAACATGAAACAAATCCATATAGCCATTACTTCCTTGGTATGTCAAAAGCTTTGTATCAACAGAAGATGAATGTATTAACGAGCTCGGTTCCTTGAACCTATGTTTGATTGTTTGATTTGGGGGATGATGATGATGATGATTAGTGTTTTAGGGCGCACAACAACGAAGTTATCATCGCCCGTTCCCAAAATAAATGTTGACGAGTGCAGCCAAGATCTGTTAAACAAGAATCAATTCAGAGCCGATCTTTGCGAGAATTGTAAATGCTCAGATTTCAAGATTGGACACAGCACATCAAAACAGGTAGATAAAACTAAAAATAAAATACCAGTACAAAACAGGTAAAAATAATTAACTGTGGCTGGGTGACCACTTACAAATAATGTGACCAAACCACTTTACAGCACATTAGGATCTGGTTTGGGGGAGAGGATCAAACAGTGAGCTCATTGGTCCATCGGTTGAGGGAAGGATGAGGAAGGAAGTCGGCCGTGCCCTTTCGGAGGAACCATTCCGGCATCTGCCTGAAGTGATTTAGGGAAATCACGGAAAACCTAAATCAGGATGGCCGGACGCGGATTTGCATCGTCGTCCACCTGAACGCGACTCCATTGTGCTAAGCAATGAGGCACCCTGCTCGGTACCTTGAATTCTTATCAGATTTAAAAGTACTGTATGTCACCGCCCTTTAGCTAGCACTAGCTCGCAGGAGGTATACTGTATGAACATGCTCTAACAGCACTCCAATACGTAGGTGAAAAGCAACGTCGGACAATGTAGCTCACTCTCATAGTATTACAATAAGTTATCCTCACAAGACTTTGCCTACACTCAACGACGTAGTCTGTGTAACTTGAAATAATCGTCTATACTAACACGACGACGTCACGTAAGATTTGATACTCAGCTTCTCACGCTATAAATCACATTACACCTCGCTACGACATCGCTATATAATAAGGATAGACAAAATAACACTTTTCGTGGTATACACAGAATCAGTGGTAGCTATATGGAAATCAGTTACAACAACGCATCTATCAGGGTTCAATAGGTTCGAAAGATAAATTACCACGAAAGCTAGCATCAGTCACCAGAAAAATACTAAACGCGAGAGTCTACAGATAGCAGGAATGATATATTTACTTTGCCAACACGGCAACCTATAGCGAAGCTTATTCTGTGTACTCGGAGAACACAACTAAACACTTTCTCAACAACGTAGTTACCAAAACGATAGCTGTCGTACATAACTGACGAATACGTTATGTAGATCCGTTGCCTCTTGTAGTTGCACCTCCTTCAAAGCTTCAATGAATAATTCTATACACAGTCGGTACGAACATTATAAATTTATACGTAAATTAAAGGATACGTTCACAAGGCAAAGATATAATTTAATATTGTTTTTCCCTCGTTGCCAATCAACGATAACCTCTATAAGTAGCGCCTTGCTACAACAATATCCTTGACTTCATAGAAATTTTATCATAATAACCTAATTAGTTAACCTCAACATTTCAGGATTAAATGGAATATATTCTCAATAAAACGTAATTTTGCATTTCCCATCTAAATAAAGATTAATTGTCTTTCTTTCTGCTGCGATTATTGCCTGTAAAATACTGTTCCTTCTCTTTAATTTCTTTGAACTTTCTTTTTACCAATATTCCAGTCTTGCACAGTATTGGCATTTAGATTTACTTCAGTACGAAAAGACACAATTAAACGCCAAAACAAAAAGAAAAAATAACGGGTATAGATATTCATATTCAAATACAGAGATATGTAAACAGGCAGAATATGGCACTGTGGTCAGCAACGCCTGTACAGGACAAGTATCTGGGGCAGTTGATAGATCGGTTATTGTTGCTACAATAGCAGGTTATCAAGATTTAAGTGAGTTTGAACGCGGTGTTATAGTCAGCTCACGAGCGATGGGACACGGCATCTCCGAGGTAGTGATGAAGTGGGGATTTTCCAGTACGACCATTTCACGAGTGTACCGTGAAAATCACAAATCCGGTAAAACATCAAATCTCCGACATCGCTGCTACCAGAAAACGATCCTGCAACAACGTGACCAACGCCGCCTGAAGAAAATCGTTCAGGGTGACAGAAGTGCAACCCTTCTGCAAATTGCTGCAAACTTCAATGCTGGATCCGTGTGGTCTAGGCCGGATTGTCACAGTTCGCGCGGCTCCCCCCGTCGGAGGTTCGAGCCCTCCCTCGGGCATAGGTGTATGTGTTGTCCTTAGAGTAAGTTAGTATAAGTTAGATTAAGTAGGACGTAAGTCCAGGGACCGATGACCTCAGCAGTTTGGTCCTATAGTCCTTACCACAAATATCCAATTTTTTCAGTGCTGGGCCATCGACAAGTGTCAGAGTGCGAACCATTCAACGAGACATCGTCGTTATGGACATTCGGTGCCGAAGGCCCACTCGTGTACCCTGGCTGACTGAACGTCGCAAAGTCTTACGCCTCGCCAGGGCCCGTCAACACCGACATTGGACTGTTGATGACTGGAAACATGTTGCCTGGTAGCACGAGTCTCGTTTCAAATTATATCCACACGTCCATAATTGCAACAGAGTGGCTCCAGGAACACTCTTCTGAGTTTAAACACTTCCGCTGGCCACCAAACTCCCCAGACATGAACATTATTGAGCATATCTGGGATTCCTTGAAACGTGCTGTTCGGAAGAGATCTCCACCCTCTCGTCCTCTTACGGATTTATTGACAGCTCTTCAGGATTAATGATGTTAATTTCCTCCAGCACTACTTCAGACATTAGTCGAGTCCATGTCACGTCGTATTGCGGCACTTCTGCGTGATCGAGGGGGCCCTACACGATATTAGCCACGTGTACCAGATTCTTTGGGTCTTCACTATATATTGAAGTTATTAGTCCGCTTTGAAATAAGCCTCTGAGAATTTTTTGCAATAGTTTGGAGATAAACTACAAGCCGGGTACTGACTTCTTCAATTTACAACCGTTAATTCTTTATTTCCTGCAATTAATTGTGTACAGCTACAAATCAGCGTTTTACTGTGCGAATGCTGCTGCTCTTTTCCAGACCCCACTACGAGGAAATGTAGTAAAAAAATTAAACAAAAACCTAAATGTCAACCTCACTTTTCAGCCATAGGAACTTTAAATAATCGAACAAATGTCATCCATTTCAGGCGTTCACTTGCGCATCCCACTATTATTTAAAACTCAAAACCCAACACTCGACGATCTGTTGTACAGAGAATTAGCGTGTTCTCTAATGAATGACTCTCGGTTTGTCGCTTAAGGACAAATGAAAATCTGTCAGGTTCTCAGTAAACTTCCAGTTGTTTCTCAATAAATAGCTGTTCCTTAGGACGACCGTTCACTTTAATACAGAGTACACATTCAGTGCATCCAATGACGTTCCTCGAATTTACTATATTACAACGCTCACGGCGAAGTCACGCCATAAATCCTAACCAAATATCGTTAAGTTACTGTTGCTTATTGTTAATCAGAGAGTTAGCGTGATATGTTTGTTCGCTGGGAATGGTTCCTGGCTTTAGAATTTCGGTCATTGCGTAAACCAATACAACCACAATAACACAACGCAACGCGTGTGCTTTAATCCTCAATCACAAAATAACTAAACGACTTCGCGTGAACACGTCTTCAAATGGTTCAAATGGCTCTGAGCACTATGGGACTTAACATCTGAGGTCATCAGTCCCCTAAAACTTATAACTACTTAAACCTAACTAATCTAAAGACATCACAAACATCCATGCCCGAGGCAGGATTCGAACCTGCGACCGTAGAGCTGGCGCGGTTCCAGACTGTAGCGCATAGAACCGCTCGGCCACCCTAGCCGGCTGAACACGCCTCTTCGCATACACCATCCAACGGAAAATCTCCCCAAAATTATTGAAACTCGGTTCGCCTACAAACACTGACGGGTCTGCACTCTACCAAAATCGGCAAAATAATCGTTTTCTTAACGACTTAGAACTGCTTTGAACACACTCGAATTCTATCTCCACTGCAGACAAATTCACGTATACTAGATGTGAGCCGATTCTTTTGAGATAAGCTCTCTCGAGGCTCACTGCTCGAACATTTGTCAGATACTACTACCGAAATTCTAAAGCCAGGAACCATTCTCAGCGAACAAACATATCACGCTAATTCTCTGATTAACAATAAGTGTTTCTTCTTAGCAGTCGCCGGCAAACGAAGGTAGCCACTAGTTGCATCGTAGTTGTCTTTACCGCACGCCGCGTTTCAGCAGTCGGCTGGGCGAGGCAAACTCGCTGACCTGTCAGGAGACAAGTGTTCTCAAACGTGAGTTGTCACATGTCTACAACTTTTTAACACAAAACTGTAAGAAAACTATACAAACAACTTAACAAACCCTTCATTCTCCTAGAACGTAAAAATCGATAGTAAGCTGAAGCGACACAAACAAGTGAAGCGTTTTTTCCGGGCTGATGACGGTTTGGCGCATTACAGTTCAATAGCAGCACATCCTGTGGTTCATTATGTACTATGTCCGCCCCCGGTAGCTGAGTGGTCAGCGCGACAGACTGTCAATCCAAAGGGCCCGGGTTCGACTCCCGGCTAGGTCGGAGATTTTCTCCGCTCAGGGACTGGGTGTTGTGTTGTCCTAATCATCATTTCATCCCCATCGACGAGCAGGTCGCCGAAGCGGCGTCAAATCGGAAGACCTTCACCAGGCGACCGGTCTACCCGACGGGAGGCCCTAGCCACACGACATTTCATTTCATTATGTACTATTATTCAAATGTAGTGCAAAGTTGGCGATCCTGTGGTCTAGGATGTGCGAGTATTGAAACGTACTACAAAGTAAAAACTTGTCAAACGTATACATTTTAAAGTCGTGATGGCGTGAAATATGTAAAAATATAGGCCTTATATTACAGTGTATGGAATGAAAATATTAATTATACACGTTAGATAAGTACATATTCATGCCTAATTTACGTAAAGCGTGTACCCTGCAGTATTTCCTAGTACTATAAAGACTGCTCGGAGGTATCCAGATGCTCTGAATTTTTTCTGCCAAACTTTTCCAGAAAATCACTTAGAGCACTTCTCTATGTGCAAACTTTGAACGAACCCACAAATTAAATACTTCCCAAATCTAAATTTTTTTACATTTCAAAAAGTTGGCAGGAAGCCAGTGGCAAGAATAAACAGGTGACTATGTATTTTACAAGCCTGAACTAGTGTGAGAATGCCTTTTTATCAAGTTGACGATATAAAATTTGCTCGGAGTTTTCGAGAGTACTGACCTACTGACTAAGTACTTTTCCTTGTACCCACAATTTTTACATTCCGTCAGCACAACATGAAATGCTTATCGCTTCATAAGACACACATAGTCACTAGAACTTATACGCACTTGTCGATGAGCGTAAGCAATGTTATCACTATGTCAAATCTCGTCTGATATCATGGTCAGTAAAACATTGTACTGAACTAACACTAATTATTTTCCACATCTACGACGCTTGCCTGAATCATAGTGTTCTTTCTATAAAATGTCTATAAAAAACGTGCGAGCAGTGCAAAATGTGCAGTTTTGTGTAGCGTATCATAATGTTTACCTTAAATATTCCACTGCTATTATCCACACATATTAGTCATATTGGTTGTTAAATGATAATTATGAATTGTAAAATATACTATTTCCACGCCAAGACACATGGCGCATATGAAAAATAACACAGAGTTCGCATTAGAAGTTAGGCCTAAAGTATCGAAGTTATCCTAACCAAGTTAGAGCACTTGGTAAGCGCACAAACAAATAGTCATTTTGAGTGCAATTAATTGAGCCTATTCATTGAGTAGCAGACTGCAATTATTATCAATAATTGGACTTAGT
Source organism: Schistocerca serialis cubense (assembly GCF_023864345.2). NCBI lineage: Eukaryota > Metazoa > Arthropoda > Insecta > Orthoptera > Acrididae > Schistocerca > Schistocerca serialis. Next base: position 157,997,598 of record NC_064643.1, read on the forward strand.
AAAGGCATTTAGAGTCTGTGTTTCGTACAATCAACACAAATATTTGATGAAAATACTCAACGTAAGATTCCACAATTACACACAACATATTAGGAAGGAAGGAGTAAGGTGCTTTATTACGATATATTACTTAATGTGGAAAACGAGTGCCATGTTTAAACACACACAACATGACATAGGATGTAGACAGAAGTGTAACAGGACAACGAAAATGACAGACCTGATATATCAAACCAAAATCTTCTTTAAAATTAGTTATCGTTTATCGAGTAGAAAAGCAAACACAAACACACACACACTCACACTCACACTCACACACACACACACACACACAGACATACATACACATACACACACATGGAACCTGCTATCTTAAAAGCATAATCATAGATACCCGTCATAATTAGCTCAAAATGAAATTTCTCAGAATATGGAAGATTTCGTACAGTTTGCAACCACACTGGACCTTCAGATTAATTTTTCCTCGTGTAAATGTCTGCATTACATACGTTTTAGATAGTCTTAGTAACACTTACAAACAATTCATAGAGCCATAGTTCCCGCTGGAGAATTTTGTTTCATATCTAGCCCAGACTACATCCAGTCACTTGCAATAACTGCCACCGATCTATGTTTCTATGGATAGCTTATCTTCTCCCCTCCTAAATTGGCGCTGAAAAATGGCGTGTTGCACCAAGAGTATGATCAGAATATCCATTTGGTTTTCTGCATGTCCAGAATTAAATCCTGTATGGAATACTTTCCATGTTTTACTCCTAACTTGTAATTTTTATGGTGTTATTCGCCTTGTACTTCAAGTGATTAGACATGGAAATATCATAATCTAGAGTTCGTAGTCATCTTTTTGGCAGTAGTGTGATGAATTGGTGTGAAAAATAATGGAATAATATATGACTTAAACATTATAAAACTTAACAAGAACATTGCATTTCTTGCGTAGTTCTCATGAGTTTTTCAGACGTTTCAAAAGTGAAAAGAGCATTGTGATACTTGCCACATACTGAAAATGTGAAAACCGGCTAGTCTGAAGAGATTCACAATACTGTTAGAATGACTTTGTTATCAGATGAAATTTGGAATTGTGAAAACATTAATTACTTTGGTCGACACATCCAGGAGGCTCGGGTTCGATTCCCGGTACCGGAACCAGTAATAAGAGGAGTCTTTATATATGTCTACCGCTAGACAGGACACGATCCTGATACAGCACTCATAGTGAACATGAAATATAACCATGTTAATAATTTAGTAATTAATGTTTCATTGTGTGTATATATGTCTAGTTTTATAGAGTAACTACATTATGGTCCTTTGTATGTTTCATGCTAACTGAAAGTGCGGGAGTATCTTGTGAAGAGAACGAGTACGCCGTCCCAGCAGCCGAGCAGAAACTTCAAAAAGGCCAGAACATTTGAATTACTAGCTTTCTTGAGCATTTATGCATTGTAGTGACCCTTCATGTAGAAATTTTCTAAGTATAAATAGAGTTGCTATATTACTTTTACTAGAATTCCAGTATTTCAGTAGATATAGTAAGACAACATTTTATGTGTTATCTATGCACTGTTTTTGTGTCACATTGTAAAGTGTATATTAGCAGCATTAGGACATTAACGTTTTTGCGTGTGTAAAAGTTTAATAGTCACTTTTGTGGGACTTATTTAGAGGAGAAACTGTCAATTGCTCATTTACATGGTGATAACGAGATCTATGTTCAAAGCCAATAAGCAAGCACGCATCACAATGCCACAAAATGAATTAAATAGTGTGAATGCATCGTCAGCTAGTGCCACAGAATTTAATACCGCCGTAGTTAGCGATATGTCGATTACGGCTGAGCAACCAGCAATAATTAATGCGCTCACGCCGTCGACACAAACGGTTGCTAGTTCCGACATTCATATGTCGAAAGAAGTCCAGAGAAACATGCAGCAACCAACAAACAACATGAATTTCATCTCTGACACAGACGCGTGCGAAAACGAAATGACTGTACCGAAAATTGTGTCGGTACAATCCTCATTAAGCCCAGTGCAATCGCCAATTGCTGAGAATACCGATTTGTTATCCCAGCTGATGTCAAGTTTGACTGTCATAACACAAGGGATTAAAGCATTGGAAACCACGCAATCTAATCTTGCAACGGCACAATCCACGTTTGCAAACGACATGAATCGTAGATTCCAGGCATTGGAGAGTGCGCAATTTAATTTGGCTCAGGAGCAATCTAATAAACTAAAAGAAATAAATGATAAGATTACTGAAAAATTCCAGAGTTTGGAAACAAAGCAGAGTCACTTGATTACCAGTCAGACACAACTCATAGTTACACAAGAACAACAGTATCAGGAATTAACAAACAAATACAAAGACATCTTATGTCGTCAAGATACACTAAATCATCAAGTGCAGGAAGTTATTCATGTACAGAACACTATTGCGCAAGACGTGAGTACAATTAAGCACGATAACGAGCAAGCTGTCATTGAGCTTACTCGGAGGATAGACACACTCAGTCTCGAAGGCGAGAAACACATAGAGAAACTTTTCAATGAACATAAGATCGCATTTTCTAAGGACATTGAAGATTGGGCGAAAGAGCAAACCGAGACAGTGCGAAATTATGTTGACAAAACCTTGAAAGAAACGGTTTCTAACGTGCAAGTTAACAACGAAGCTGCACAAGAACAACTTAAAGCAGAAGTTAAAGAGATTAAGGAGAATATAGGAGATGAATTTCCTGCTTGGAAAGCAAAGATAGAAAATACATTAAAAGCATGCCAGTAGGGTCTAGTTAATACTAGAGGGGCACATACTACTTGCAGTTTATCAAAAGCAGACATTATTCCTGATGAAACCAGTGAAACCGAATCCATGCAACAATATCCATGTATTGGTGCATATTTACGTGATCAACCAGAAACAAATTATCGAGATTATCATTCACCGCGTAGTAGCCACCAGAATACACCTGTGACCATGAATGAAGAAAAAATGCTTAAATATCGTCAATTCCAGATATTTATTCCCGAAAGGAAGTCGATCAATCCCGTGGTATTTATCAAGCAATTTAAAGGGATATTGCCGCGAATGTGGACTGAGCAACAAAAAATTATGTACGTTGCAGGATTCATACATGGAGATGGATCGATGTGGGCGTCAGAAGCATCCGATTGGTGTCAAGATTATGACCAATTTGAACGCGCTTTCTTGCACAAATACTGAAATAAAGGTGTACAAGAAAGACTACGTAAGGAAGTTTTTGGCCCACAACCTTTTTCTTTCAAAAAAGGATCTTTAAGAAAGTATTTCGAGAAATTTATAAATAAAAGTAAATACTGGAATGAACCAATCCCGACGCAGGATATCATTCGAATATTAAAGGGCAAACTTCCACTTGAAGTTAAGGAAAAACTTCTACATGTGGAAGATTTTCTTGCCACATTGGATTCAATAGACATTCTGTTCGAAGAATCTCGTGTGCGCTATAACCAACCAAGTTACCAACCTAACAAATACAATAGTAACAACAAACAGTATGGAAACAAACCTTTTGCACACAATTCACCAAACCTACAGGTGAATTATTTCCAGAAAAACGTGAAATTTGGTAACGAAAATCCCGACAAGTGTAATCATGACCAACAATGTGAACAAACATATAAACGGAAATGGAGGAAGAATAATAAGAAGAGGAAAGGATACTATCAAGAAGGGAATTATCAGCAAAAACGCCGATATCAGCAACCAACCCATGAATATCACAACCAACCACAAACTTCAGGTAGGGTACCAAATGATAATGCAAATGAATGGAGAAATCAACCACCAATAATAACCGACGTAACGGAGCAGACATCTACTAATAATGGACAATCGTCAAACTAAACTCGACTGTCAGAAGCCCCGACGGTGCAGTCGAGGAAGTTTTCAGGGGCGAAAATTCGAGCGTCAAATTTTTCCGGTACAATGAAGGCAGATTATTAATAGAAGAACTTCAGCAGGATATGATGCCTTGTCGAGAGGAACATATCACTGTACCTGTTGCGAAAATTCAGGCGGCGATTGAAGGCATTACTGTGCAAGTTACTTTAGATACAGGAGCAGCAGTAAATGTCATTTCTGAGAAGTTATTTCAAAGAATACTTCAGAAAGCAAATCCACCGATTTTTCCTGTTCAATGTTGTAGAATTGTAGGTCCTACTGGTCATAAGTCTTCTCAGGTTAAAGAGCAGACTCAACTCCAGTTAGATATGGGAAATGTAGCTATAAATTGCACGTTCATTGTAATAAAAAAATTGGTTGAGGACTGTATCCTGGGTATAGATGAATTTAGAGAGAGAAATTGGCATATCGATTTTTCTCTAGGCCGTGCCAGTTTTACAATAATGGATCAGAAACATCAACTGAATCTTCTCAGGGAATATAGTACCCATGGAAAGTATTGTCAGGGACGAAAGCTGCAAATAAAGTGGATACATAGCAAACCTGTAAGGTATTACAAAATTAATTACTTGCAACCAGTTTTAAACCCTGAAGATATGGTATATGAAAAGGTACAAGAACCTGAATATTTGCAACAACATCAAAGAAAGCAATTATATGATCTTCTACAGGAGTATCATGAAGTCTTTCAAGAAAGACCTGGTGTAATCAAGGGATACACATGCCATTTAGATGTGATACCACACCAAGTTTTCTGCCGTATTTTTTATCCAGTACCATGGCATCAACGAAAGGCAGTTGATGCGGAAATCCACCAGATGCTTGAATGGGATCTGATCGAACCTTCGACGAGTCCATACTGTAGTCCGCTTCATGTTGTCTCGAAAAAGGGAGGAAAAGTTCGTCTCGTGCTAGACGCACGGCAGATAAATAAGATTATCATTCCCGTGCGAACTCACCCGGAAAACATCGATGAGCTAATTCAAAAGTTCGAGGGGATGAAATACTTAACAAATATTGATTTGAGAAGTTCATTTTGGCAGGTGGCTCTAGACGAACCATCAAAAAAGTACACCGCGTTTGTACATGCAGGTAGAAGCTATCAATTTAAGGTTTTACCTTTTGGGCTAAACGTGAGCTCAGGAGTTTTTATAAATGCTCTAGATCATGCATTGGGACCTGCACTTCGAAGCAATTTAACTTTATTTGTGGACGACATGCTCATAGCTACGAGCACATGGGAGGAGCACGTTGATTTATTGAGAAGAGTGTTAGAACGTTTCAAGGAAGCAGGCATAACCGCAAATCTGCAAAAGTCCCATTTTGCTCGAGATAAAATCAAATTTTTGGGTCATCTTATAAATGAAAAAGGCATCTTACCGGACTCCGAGAAACTAAAGGCAATCAAAAACTTTGCAGTTCCAACAACAAAAAGACAGTTAAAGGGCTTCCTCGGAGTTGTCTCTTTTTTCAGGCGTTTCATTCACGACCACTCTATTAATGCAGAACCGTTGTACAGCTTGTTGCGCAAAAATACTCCGTGGGGTGTGGACGCAACAATGTCAGAATGCATTTGAAGCAATAAAGCATGCCTTAGTCAATTCACAAATATTATATCATCCGGATTTGAGCCAAGAATTCGGTTTAATGGCAGATGCTTCGGAAATTGGAATAGGTTCATGCCTCTTCCAAGTAATGATGATAGATAGGAAATCAACTTTCTGTCCAATAGCTTTTGCTAGCCGACTCTTAACTGCTTGTGAAAGAACATATACCACTACCGAAAGGGAAGCATTGGCCGTAGTCTGGTCATTTAAGAAAGTTTACTATTACTTATATGGAGCGAAGACAACGGTATACTGTGACCACAAAGCGTTAAGTTTTTTGCAAACGTGTAAATTATTACATCCAAGATTAGCAAGATGGACGCTCTCACTCCAAGAGTTTCAATTTGAAATTAAATACCTAAGCGGACAGGATAATTTCATTGCTGATGCACTGTCTAGAATGCCAGATGGAGATTTGTCAACTATCAACATCACCGGCAATCCGTCCGAATTTAACGTTCTTATAATGACTGATAGAATATATAGGAAACATTTTCTTGACATGTGTAAGAACATGGAAAAACTACAGAATGAAGATCCTCGTTGGCATTCAATAAAGGAAACTTTAGCAAAGCCTGGAAACGATGATCTGAAGAGACTGTACAAAGTTGAGGACGACGTCTTATTTTTCAAAGGGCATCTTGATTCAGATAATTGGAAGGTGTGTATTCCCGAGAAGAATGATAATGACTTAATTTTGCACACGCACATCACTTGGGGACATTTTGGAGTATTAAAGTGTGCTCGGAAGATTCAAGCATATTGCTACTTCCCAAACATTCGCAGGAAAGTGCACAGACAGTTAAGGAAATGTAAAATTTGTCAGCTAGCCAAACCAGGAAATTTTTGTGTGAAAGATTTCCTACATCCTGTTATACCCACTAAACCGCTGTCAATCATTTCGGTCGACGTCTGTGGTCCTCTACCATCATCAAGGGGAGGATGCAAATATATTGTAGCTTTTCTTGATATATTCACTAAGTATGTCAAACTTTATCCATTAAAATCAGCTACTGCTGCATCCATAGCCAAGAAGCTGGTCAAAGATTATATAGTCAAAGTAGGCAAACCAGAGGCTATTCTTTCTGACAATGGGTCAATGTTCACTGGATTTCGTTGGAGGCAAACATTAGCCAGTTGTGGTATAAAACAAATTCTAACATCAGTGTACCACCCTTCGGCGAATCCCGTGGAACGAATTTTTCGTGAATTAAACCGGTTCATGAGAACATATTGCCACAACCAGCAACCCAAATGGATCGATTATCTTCACGATTTTCAGGAAATTGTAAACAATATGCCACATACTACGACAGAATACACCCCATACGAACTGGTGTTTGGAAAACAGGAACAGAATGACTGGATTCGACCAATTTCTAAAGTAGCTATTAACAAAATAGACCTACAAAATAAAGTACGACAATCCTTACTCAATATAATGGACAAGGCAAGAAAAAGGAAAATATATTTTGACAATCGACTTGGAAAAATAAAAACATATAAAGTGAAAGACCAAGTTTTAGTAAAAACTCATCCTAAGGCTTCACTTATACAGAGGAAGAACACAAAATGGCAATTATTGTATCAAGGACCATTTGTGATTACAAAAATACCCCATCCAGGAACTTATGTTTTGAAGGATGTGAAGAATGGAAAGGTGAAAGGAATGTATCCTCATCACTTGTTAAAGCAATTTCATGATGACTGAAGATTCTGAATATTGAAAATACTATTCTTATCAAATAATATTGATTAGAGAATTTTCATTAAACCTATGAATCATACTTAGGATAGTTTCTTTTTTTTTGCAATTTAGTAGTTAGTTTTCTTTTCAGGCATACTGTACGAGAGATATGCCGACATTATGTATAGGTTTTCCACTGTAAGGATAAGTTTTCTTTTCAGTATGCAGAGAATTTAGCTATAGTATGAATGATTTCTTTTAAAAAATTTTATTTAGTAGATAGTAATTTCAATCAGGTTTCACAATGCATAGTGACCATGGGTTAGTGACTCAAATGAATCTGGTCTATGGCAAGATATTTTTTCTTATGTCAACTTAACAATCTCAATGTATGTTTGTATTTGCTTTTTTACTCGCTGAGCTGAAGTCATGCTATTCGGAAGGGGTAACCCGTTCTCAGTTTTAAAAGGACGCCTATTACTTTGTTTCAATCTTTTGCGATGAACATTGTCTTTAGAATTGTACTATTGTTGTAACATACCTGTGTATGTAAATTATGTTATATCAATTGTTGCTCGCGAAGTTACCAACTGAGCGAATGCCTTTCAGTTATAAGCCCATCAACAAGTGTTAAAGTCCATCTGAAAGATGGCTAAGTTGACACGGCATAAGTTGACACGGCAGCTCCAGTTGGATTTGTGTATAGTGCATTCTAGGGTTGTTGATAGAAATGAAGAACACCTTACGACTTCCGAATATTTCGAATTCAGGACAGAGAATTAGAAAGAACTTTAGATTAGATTCTATTTCAGCTCAGCATAGATCAAACACCTTTTCCACGGAACTTACACTGACTCTTATTTTCATGTTAACCATATGCGGAAAACCATAATACCCACGAGGAGACGGTGAAATGGGAATAGAATTCAATCAGTTACCCGGAGATGACTGATAGAAGGGAATCGTAGATGGACGTAAACCAACGCGTCGACGGTTCACCTCAAGACACAGAAGATTAACAGTGTTGTGTTTCTTTTGTGAACAGTGTTTAAATTCATTCAACAAAAAAATCCATATTGTAAATATTTTTTTTATTTTCCATTGTAATTCAATTAATTACCCTTGCAAATGAGAAATACGAGGATGGTAAATCTACCCCGAGGTTTTCCTTGGTTTTCCTTTGTGGGGCTTGGCCGAATGGCTAGATTATCCGTTTGAGACATCCCAAGGCGAGTGACAGAAGCTTTGAATGATGATAAAAAAGGTTTCTGATCACATCTCATGCCATCCTCGACAAATGAATAAAAGCAAGCATGTAAGCTATGCATATATGCTGCATCAGGAATTCAGCACAGCCTTTGTCAGCAGTATATGCACCCAAATCTATAATTTACATTTAGATAGTCATTCACTAATACCAAAATATCATAAGAAATACAGTGGACATTAATACTCTAGTGGACTTTAATACAGAGTCATAAACAATCACCGATATAGTGTTGTGTGAACGCTCGTGTTTGTTTTTGCCCAAAAACGTTCGTCCACAAGAGGGGCATATATGATGTATCATGCTGCGTAACTTGCTGTGACAGTGCGAGAGAGAGACAAAGATATTGTTTATTACTCTGTGGCGGACAGCGCTCACATAATTATTCTTAGGATATAGTTTTTGTTTGTTCTGGTTAAGAGTAATTTTAGTAGAGGCGAGCCATTCTTGTGATGTAAAAAATCGACGCCACTGCGAGTTTTTGATTCACATTGTAAAATATAAGTGCATATGGAAGGAAATCAGTTAATAGAACAATAAAATATTGTTCATTTCAAGAAGGTACGTCTTATTATACACCCAGCGATGTACTGCTATTGTGATTTACTAATAAACACCAGTTGAGAACAGTTCCGACGGGAGCGTTCAGTTCTAGTGAAATAGTTCGATGTTTTCTTCGGAAAAGAAGTCACTTCATGGATCATTCAAATCAACAATAGTAACTGGACATTTCTCAGAACTGAAAGCAATCTGATTGCTATGCAACAGACCCCCGAAGAATATTTCTCCGTATTTTGGTTACCACTTTCAGCCCAACACGGTATCTGCAGCATCTGGAGCAGATTTCTACAACAGCGGAAGCGTGTAATCGCCATCAGTTTCACACACCGCCCTGTGTACACTGTATGTATTTACCCACAACAGTGAACATACAGTTACTCACACAAATAGAAAGACAATACTAGGTGGTGTGGGGAAACATTTCAGTATAATGGCCCTGTAGAGCTAAACAGTAATTAGACTAGTAATAAGAAATGGAGTCGTTATAGCAGTACAGCACACGTGTATTTTGCAATGCACCAGACATGTCATATTATGCTGATCAGCTGTAAGGAATGTTGGAGCAAGCAGAATTACTCAGAAGGGAACATTTCTAGGTGTAAAAAAAGATCCTGATAAAACTTGACAGATACGTAGAGTGGCGCAAATAATGGAATAGATATTATCTCGTTTTTCTCCAATTTCACTTTTAAATGACAGAAACGCGCCCCAAAAGTTAATTAGCCATATTACGTTACGAGGGAATATCTTCGAAACGATGAAATACAAAAAATGTGTTTGATACAATTATTGAAATACAGTTAACGTTCTTGAAACTCGTGTAATCAAGTGTAGTTCTTAGTTGAAGTTTCGCAAAATATCCTACCACGATTAGTTGATAGTGCAAAGTGAAGTCCATTGTTACAACACAGATTACAGAAGCTCCCACATCACATATGTCCATATGTAATAAAGCTGTATATTTTTTGTGAATATATTATATGTAATGCCCTGTCAGAGTATCATACAAAAGATTATGATACAAAATCATTACAATAATGATAATCTGTAAAGGAATGTGTAATATTTAACATTGTTACACCATTTATGTGACATGAATGAGATTTCTTCACCTGAAACACATAATAGGCAACATGGTATTAAACATAATTAAACACGATAGTCGAATTGTGGAGGGCAGTCTTCCAAATTAATGGTTTGTATCAGGCATATTTCAGTACATTGGAAATCCTCAGTGAATGAACCGATTATGTGCTACTGATTGAGCTTGATAATATTGCTTCTGAAGTGAAGATTGAAACCATATGGATTCAGCAGAAGTAGACCGGAAAATGTTCTCACTAAGTTCTTCAAACATTGAGAACCATTTAAGTCTAACGGCTGCCCTGACCCGTCAAGGTATTGGGATCTCCAGATGAAGAAGGTCCTTATGTTCAGGTGCAGAACTCAAAATGGTTCTTTCACCCTTAACACACCAAGAATCTAACCATAATACAATTGTTTTTTCACATTCCGAAAGAAAGTTCTGTCAAATACGTTTTGATTTGCTCAGACGGTAGTTTACCGGATTTCGATTCATTCACAAAAGCATTTAGCGTTTCAAAAGGAGATTCTCGAATTCCCAGTCCAAAGTCTCCATTACTTTCTGTTAAAAAAATTAAAAGGAGATAATTAATTTTCAGCTGCAGAGACTGTACTTGAATCGTGTGGCGCATCTCACGAAGACGACTGCACAAAGAGTCAAACAGCGTATACACTGTTAGCAAACTCCAGTATACTGGGGCGATACATTTGAGTACATACTGCTCAAATCGTTATCCACTGAGAATAGTGGCTATGACAAGCTCTTGGCGATACGACGACTGTGATTTCAGGACTTGTTTCTGATATTAGTAGCTGTTTCTAAAGACTGTTATTTCGAGAATTTAAAAGCACTACATATTATGGCAAAACGCCTTACTACCCCCTCCGGCTGCCGACCCTGTTTGGCACCACTTGTCACTCGCTGTTGCCAAGACACACTGTGGGTTGCGAGCAGGAGCCCACCGAGCTTCGGCAGCTGGCAGCTCGTGAGGAACAGGGCTGTACCGCTAGTCAGCGACACCGTAGTACACGTTGCGAGTCTGCCGAGGGTTGCGTACACTGGTGCCTTCTAATTTCTACCTTCCGCTATATAAAGCGTTGCCGTCAGTTCTGCAGTAGCCTCGTCCACCGCTTGCTACTACTACGGAAATCTATATCACCGTGCGGCTTACGGACGTCATCACACTGTTCAGAATCTTTCTTGAAAAGCTCTGTGTAGCACTATGCATCGCAGGATTTTTGCACTTGGCCATCAAGACGAAGCTCTTTGTAGACTGTCGTCTGGACTACCTGTACTTACTTGCCAGTATTCATTGTACTTGTAATGGTGAATAAACTTGCTGCCGACCAAAGATTTTGTACTCCTTATAAAATGTAAGGGCCATCTAAGGCTTTCCGTTTGAGGGCGTTGCTGCAGTGTATACGTAATGTAGCACCACTTCGGTATAGGTGCAGAAGGACTGTGAAATGGGCAAGGGAATGGTGTGGCATTCGTACCTTTCCGACGTGCTTGCGGTAAATGCGGAAAACTAAACTGTGGCGAAGTTGTTACGCAGTGCATCGAGTGAGGACCAAGAACCTGTTATTTTCTTGGCTGATCAAGGACAAACACCATACGTCAGAGAATGAAGAATGTGTGTGGGGCGGCATGTTTGTAGAAAACCAAAACTGCTGCAAGGGGTTCTGCTGCATCCTGATAACGCACGAACCCCTATCACGAAATTCGTAACACACGAGTTAAACCACCAACTGAAGTGGGACATCTCGAGCTCCCGTACGACAGTCCTGAACTTCCCCTATGCGATTATCACGTCATCATTCCCTTAAAAAAGGTCTTTAAGTGTCAACGATTCCTGTTGGACAAGAACGTCCAGGAGGCAATTACGGACTTCCTCACACCATAGTTCATGGTGTTTTATCAGTTTGGTATCTTCAGCCTCCTGCATCATTGGAATGACTGCCTCAGTGTTCTGTGAGATTTCGCATGATTGGCATACTAATTCTGGAATGTACAAGCTTTCAACGAAACCTTTTTGGTCGTCCCTTATACATGGGTTTACTAATGGGTAAGGTGCCAACCGTTAATCCAGTTAATATGTGTCGAATACTACTTGTTCATTTCAGCAGTGCGGATTTCCATGAAAAGTCTATTAATTCGCCATAAATAGCACTGATGTATACCATATTAGCAGTGATGATTTTGGGGCAGGAATTTGTGAAGGGTCATCTATCTTAAGCAAAATCCTGCGTTCAGAAATCAGATTAAATTTCAGGAAAGAACAGAAAAGGTCGCATTCATCCCTGAAGCGTAAATATCGTAAAGCAAGTACACAGTGGCGCAGCTTTCTCGTTGTTTACAATAGCTCAAAACGTGATAAGATGAAGGTAATACATTGCAGGGCTTGTCAAAAATGTTTGAGGTTATAGATCGTCAACTTGTTTTCCATGACACTGACCATCAAAAGTGGACCTTGTACATGAGCAGGGAAGTAAAGAATTTCAAGGCAGGCCAAAAATTTGTTATTCAATTCTAGAAAGGCACACGCAGTTGTATCTTGGAAAATAACAGAGCTTATTACTAGAAACTACGTAGACAATAAAAACTATCTCGAGACGGCCAATTTACGATTTACAGTTTTGGGGATGATCTCTCTTCCAAAGAGTTGCAAATAAAATTGGATGCATTGTGCAGTCATTGTCATGAGCTTTTCATACTTTTTTATATTCAGACTGAAGTCTATGCAGCTTGCTAACTGCTTACCTCCTTTTCATTAATTTAAAAGAAGCTAATGGAGAGTTTGCGCAGAAAATTCGGGAAACTCTTTTTGAAAGCTACATATATTCTAGTCACGGCATCAAAGTTTGGTAAACTAATGTCTGACCACATCAAAAGATATCTGACATAAGTTTTCCTTCCAACTACAGGAGAAAAATCTCTAATTATTATTAAATTATTGGGGCCGTCTCTGCGAAAGCACCGTTTTGAGTTTCATACTTGAGGACAAGCAAATTGTTCACCAAAACCCTCGACAGGACAGGTACAGCTCGTGCGTGATTATGACGTAAATCTCCACTTCAAAAACAATATCATCTAGTGGCAGTCATCAGTACATAATCTACTCTCTTCGCCAAGGTTTCCCAGTCTACTGAAATACTCCTGGTACAAATTAGAATATTTATAGGATCAATCCCCACAATTTCAGCATTCTGCTGTATTTTGTTTCATATTGTTTGTTCATGGTATGCGTTGTACGCAGATATTTCCTTTATGTTTTGTGCATGGTGTAAAAAACGTTCCTAGCTTTTCCTTAAAGATTATTATTACTGTAATCATTTCGTATCATCAGAATAAGTTACCTATTATTGTCAATTAACGTATTACAGGAACTTGTAATGGTAAAGAAAAACACTTGAATTTAAAAGTTAAATTAACAATTTACAACATAAAACGAAGCTTCGTAAGACAAATAATTAGAAGCCTAATGTAGATTTAGGTGTTTCAATTAGATACGTTAAAAAATAATCCGACAGTACATTTTGCACAACATACTCGTATCTCCAAAAAATTCCATTTGAGATTCCAGCTTTATTACATATAGACGGATGTCATAAGCGAGTTTCTCTAGTTTATGTTGTGACAGAAGTTTTCATTTCTCAAAATTAATTTATAATGGTGGGATATTTTGCAGAGAAATTCGGTTTATAAATTACCTTTTTGGTTTTATTTTTACGCCTTGACAATAAAAAGAGCAAAAACGAAAAAATATATATTGCATTGAAACTTCCTGGCAAATTAAAACTGTGTGCCGGACCGAGACTCGAACTCGGGACCTTTGCCTTTCACGGGCAAGTGCTCTACCAGGAAGTTTCATATCAGCGCACACTCCACTGTAGAGGGAAAATTTCATTCTAGAAACAACCACCAGGTTGTGACTAAGCCATGTCTCCGCAATATCCTTTCTTCCATGAGTGCTAGTTCTGCAAGGTTCGCAGGAGAGCTTCTGTGAAGTTTGGAACGTAGGAGACGAGATACCGGCGGAATTCAAGCTGTGAGGACGGGGCGTTAGTCGTGCTTGGGTAGCTCAGTTGTAGAGCACTTGCCTGTGTAATGCAAAGGTCCCGTGTTCGAGTCTCGATCCGGCACACAGTTTTAATCTGCCAGGAAGTTTCATATCAGCGCACACTCCGCTGTAGAGTGAAAATTTCATTCTGTATGTTGCATTATTTGGGTCAATTTATATACCACCAGGTATCATCAACACCGTTTATTTACACCTGGGAATGTTCTGTTGTTAGTCACTTAGTCAATACTATCGCAATCTCCACACACGGTATGTTTTGTCGACTCGACAAAAATGCATGTTTCCTTATCTCAGACCAGCTGAGACTTAAAAAATGCATAGTCATCAAGGTTAGTTTCCCGATGATTGGCTGTACACCTTGTGACACTTGGCAGCAATTAGATGTGAGAAGTAATTAATTAGAGGATTCTTTTGAAATATGCGCGTACGGAAGTGCTGCTTTACATTTTGATAAATATGACGGAAAAATATTTGGGTGTTTGTATACTTTTGAGCCTCCTTTAAAATACTACACATTACACTCTTTAAGTAATTTCTGCTTACATTTGATTGTATGTATGTATGTGTGTGTGTGTGTGTGTGTGTGTGTGTGTGTGTGTGTGCGCGTGCGTGCGTGCGTGAGTGGGTTTACAAAACAAGTAAATTTTTCCACACAAAATTTGTTGACTACTTTCTATGAGAAATATTATTTGCGATGATATCGTGCACTCACGGTCGTTGATGACATGTCACACGCCTGACTTCACAAATATTAAAAAATTTAACCACATAATATTCAAGAATCCTACTAAAACCTCAAAAATAATAAAATAATCAAGAACATGACTTATTTACCTCGCTTACAAATTGGATATTTTATTATTGAGTTCCACGTGGATACAGACTGAGTATCTCACAGTACTAAGCCATCTAAGTCTCACCATTTGAAACTTTAAACTTTTCCTAAATCAATAGCCTGAGCTGTACGACACTAGGCTTTAACTCGCTTACCTCGTAGCTTGTAACAGCAGTGTGCAGAAACCAGTATCATCTCATGAATGCACATTAACGTCGCCACCTAAGAATGTGTCAGAACAGACACACACACACACACACACACACACACACACACACGAAGCTCTACACTCAGCCAGTCCCACGTGAATTAGAAAACTCGGAAAATAAGAAAGTTTTAAAGTTGTCAAATGTGATGGGCAGCTTTCACCAGACTCCACCAGATTTTGTGAGCAGACTACCTAGTTGTCTGCAAGATGACCAAGTTATTCGAGCGCCTTCCTCAGTCATAAAATAACAAATTGATGTTGCCTAAACGATTCAGTGTACAAACGTGTTCGAATACCCATAGTCTCCATAGAAATGCTGAAAACGTGATTATCACCACAAAACGGTTTCCAGTTGATATCAGTAGCATGTTACAAAGCTCATACTCCAGTCTACCAACATGAACTGTAAGTGTACTGAAATTTGCCTCGAGTTTATAAAATAAAGCTATCCAGATGGGCATTGTGTCCTTACTATGACATAAATTCATGACAGTATAACACTCAAGTGTGGCTTCACTATGGCTTTAATAATTGTAACAAAAGATATAGCCCTCAAATGATACATGAATACATAAAAATAGAACGGTTGTATGTTGCCTCATTACAGACTTAATGAATGTGAGAATCAACATGATAGATCCCAAATGTTTTATAAATGCATAAAATGTGAAAAGTTATTTAAATATGGCCTCATTACGGCATTGATGATTTTCAGAATGGACATAGAAAGTCCTTAAATTTTAGACAAGAACCATATAAAAAGTTGAAAATTACTATGTGTGTGTAATGTGGGCTTAATGCAACGAAACCGTATACAAACGTTCTCAACTATTACATAGTATACGCTACCGTAAATAATTAAATGTCGCTGCATGCAGCCTTACTGAAGGAAATCCAGACATGAAGTAAGGCATTTTCATCCTTTATTTCGTTAGTGAGGGCAGGTGAAATTAGTTTTTATCACACGGCTTGCAAACGTGTTTTCACAATACACTGACGCAGATGACGCTTTGGAACAAATTGTTTCAATACATGAATGTATTACACCGAGCGAGGTGGCGCAGTGGTTAGCACATTGCACTCGCATTCGGGAGGACGACGGTTGAAACAGACGTCCGGCTATCCTGATTTTGGTTTCCCTTGATTTCCCTAAATCACTTCAGGCATATGCCAGATAGCTCGTTTGAAATGGCACGGCGAAATTCCTTCTCCGTCCTTCCCTAATCTCATCGGACTGATGACCTCGCTGTCTGGTCCCCTCTCCCAAGTCAACCAACCATAAATGCACTGTAGCTCTGACTTAGATGGTCCTACAACACATCCCCTGTTCTCGCAGTCCACCTTGCCTACTGTTCATATAATGCTGCACAGTAATTGTAGCAGGGGTGTTATACAGGGTGAGTCACTAACTATTACCGCCAAGAATAACTCCGAAAGTATGATAGCAGCTGAAAAGTTTGTGGGACAAATGTTGCATGGGACAACGGGGGCCATAATATGACGCTGGTTTTATGTTGTTAGGTGGGGTTGCGTCAGAGATATGAAGGTCGACTTGGCTTTTTTTTTTTTGAATGGGGTGCTATAGTTTGGATTCCTATTTTCTGTCAGCGGCTATCGACAGGAATACAATGATGAGTAACGGTAAGATCTCTGAAGGTCAATGAATGTCACAACTTTAAATTCTAGATACCTTTGTCTGTTACCAACATTTTTGTTGCTGCTCAGTAAGCACTCTTATTCTTTTCATAATGTCTCGTTTTACAGGTAATTCATGTGTCTTTTCATACCCAGTATTAATAAGTCAGCAGCTTACTTAATTGTTGCCTTCACTTTTCAGAATTTTGATAAAGTACATCTTATTTCTGCACAGTGGTGTTTGATAATTAGATCTCCAAAATATCCTTTACCTCTCCTTATCTTCATCTGAATAAGCCGACCTATTACTACAATATACATTCTAAAAAGCATCTCTTTCACTATCTCTTTCACAGTTGCCTGTAGGAGAGCTGTCTTTTGAACCAACTGACACTTTGTCATTCAATACATAGTACTATCTTTAATTTTCTTTAATATTGTTTGCTGAAGACTCATTTACTTCTTGCTGGAAATGTGTCATTGTTAATCTCTTTAAGTAATTCTAAAGGTCTCAATTTTCCACATCACCTTTCACTAGACAGGTAGCACCAATTAGTCACGTGACCTCCTTCATCACTCTATAAGTCCTAGACATTTCTGCCATGGATTGATTAATCTCTGCGGCTTTTCACCATTCACCATCCACCATTCGACACTCAGTGTTCACCATTCAGCATTCAGCATTGATTTTTCTAAGTTCAGTGTTCAGTGTTTAGCATTACCGTTTAGCTTTTACCGTTTTAGTGTGAAGAATTTACCGTTTAATGGTGACCACTTAGAGTGGAAAAGGTGGCGGCCTTGAAAATGACACTTTCTGGTTTGATGGAGATACAGAGGAGGAGTGGTGCATAAGACACACAGTCGGTCTCTTTCGATCATCTTGGATTTTTAAAACTGTGCTTGAAACAGGAGAGGGAATGATCAAATGCACATTATTAAGTACTAAGCTATGATTCGTTGGGAAAAGAGGAGAGGACGTAAAGTTCACAACTGTTTTCCGTTTCCATGTAAGGAAAGGAGGAGAATCCGTTAAAATCTTTCCATAATACAGTTGTGCAATATCCACCATCCTGGATATTTTTTAATACCACAGTAGAATTGGTTGGAGATACGGAGTAGGAGGAGGATGAGGATCAGGACATGGTTTTTAGCTTTCCACTAGCGCAACTGGGTATTTCAGGCATGTTAGATTTTTCATTGGTTACTTCATCCCTACTCCTGTGCTATGATTGGTTTAGAGATAGGGGGACAGCAGGGGTTTAAATTTTCCACTTTTGCAACTAGCCTATTTCCGCCATCTTGGCTTTTTAATACTGCATCATTATTGGCTGGAGGTAAGGAGAGGATGTGGCCTAACACGCATAAGGCTGATGGCGTCACTGATCGTAGCAATAACGTGGCTGGTAAAGATGATGACATCACTTGGTCAGTAACCTAAATGTGGCAGACACAGTGCCCCAGATATTTTACATGTATATACAGGGTGTCCCAGCTATCTTGTCCACCCAAAATATCTCTGGAACAATAACAGCTATTGGAAAATGGCTTTCACCGGTATCAATGTAGGGCTGGGGCCCATGAATGTACATATTTGGAAACATTCTAAAACGAAAGCATATGTGTTTTTTAACACAAACTTATGTTTTTTTAAATGGACCTCCTACATTTTTTCTTCAGCAATCCATAGCATGACAAAGCACATACACAATGGCGTTAATAGCATCGCAATATTCCCATTACATCCCGAGATATTAAGACGCGAAGTTGACGCTTGAAACACCCGACATGCGCTGCTAGCGCACGTCCTGAGGCTCAGGCGTGAACCCCATGCTGCACGTAATCGCGATGTGATTGACATGTGTAATCACACCTCCATACTTATCAAGAGGTCCGAAACGAATAATACGGTTTGCTGCCATCAACTCTCATAAGCGCATAATGGTTTCCCTCTTGCACGTTTTACGTATCTACGTACACAATATGAACCAGTACCGATCGGTGTACACCCGTCAGGTTGTCTTATTTATCCTGCACACCAAAAATAAGGTTTATCTAATGCGTTATATGACCCATTGTGCCTGTCGCGCAGGGCCTGGCTCTACCTAGTCAAGTGTCCAACGTAGTTCCCACTACTGCCACAGTTACCACTTCGTCTTGTTTATGATTTGCGACCCATGCAAACTCCTGTACTCCACCACCCTCCGAGCATCCCATTTGTTGTTGCTTTGGCGTGCAGTACACCGCTTGCAAGTGTAGTTGTGGATCAGAGTAATCTAGTGACGGCACGGAGGTAGTACACATTGTGAACAAACGTTGTGTTGAGGAACTTATACTGTACAGTATAATGTACACATATGAAGATATGGTAGAAATGCTACTGATATTTGGAGAATGTACGTTGACGGGAAGTACGTCATGAGATTGCTTGTTTGTTGATAGTACTGTTAGCGAACATTATGATTATTAAGTTAATATGTCTGTTTTCTACCCTACTCTACATACCTGTGCTGTACACTGTTGAAGGTGGACGAAATGCTGTTCAGGCAGAACGACTGTACAGAAGACGATTCCCTGACAAGCCATCGCCTTCGCGCCGGATGTTTGGTCGTCTCACATCTCGTCTACGTGAAACGGGAAGCTTAAATCTAAGACCTCGACATCGTCCTAGAACACGCACAGATGAACGTGCTGAAGTTGCTGTGCTCGCAACCATAGCTGTGAATCCTCAAATCAGCACACGTCAAATTGAACGTGAATTGGTGTGTCGAAATGAAGTGCACAGCGTATTCTTAAACGTCATAAATTTCATCCTTACCATGTTCATTTACACCAGGATCTTCATGGAAATGACTTCCGCAATAGGGTAACATTTTGTCGGTGGGCTCAGCAAAAACTTCTGACTAATCCAAATTTTTTTGCAGATGTTCTCTTTACCGACGAGGCATCATTCTCCAACAAAGGAATTGTCAATATGAGGAATATGCATTATTGGTCCGCAGACAATCCAAAATGGCTCCGTCAGGTAGAGCATCAACGTCCGTGGAAAGTTAATGTTTGGTGTGGGATTATTGGAGATACCATTATCGGACCTTTCTTTATAAATGGCATCCAAAATGACAGACAATACTCCAGATTTATACGACACAATCTTCCTGTTCTCTTGGACACCGTACCTCTGAACCGGAGAATGGTCATGTGGTATCAGCATGACGGATGCCCTGCACATAACGCCTTACGAGCACGACGACTTCTGAACCGTAAGTTCCCTGGTAGGTGGATTGGACGAAGTGGCCCAGTTAGGTGGCCTGCCCGGTCTCCGGACCTTACACCGCTGGATTATTTTCTTTGGGGAGCAGTGAAGGATGCTGTTTACCAACATGAACCAACAACACCAGAGGACATGAAGCAACGCATAATTGATGCTTGTACAGCCATCAAAGAGGAAACAGTAGCACGAAGTAGGGCATCCTTCATCCGCAGAGCGACCCTATGTATGCAAGCCAATGGGCATCACTTTGAGCATGAGATGTCAACGCTATGTTTAGTATGTAGTGCTGGAAGTTTCTACAAAGGCCCATTTTACCCAGTGATGTTAAGAAACATTTGTTTGCAACAATTTGTCATTTAACGCATTAGATAAACATAACATTGATAATTATGTGATAATAAAACTAACTGGTTAAACATGTTTACATTTATCTTCTATGTCCTACCTGAACTTCCCAAATCAAAACATTTTTATCTAAACAACGGTAAAACTTTTAGTCCACTTGCTCGTTTCACTAAAACCATCAACATGAATTTTACTATTACGAGTGAATGATTAACTGTCACTTGCGCTAGATCGACAGTAAAGTAAAGTTTAAACGTTGAACGACATTACCTTTTTAGTAACGGATTAAGGATAAGCGAAGTTAACTTTGTGACTAACGTTGCGGTACACAGAATTGTTACAGAACCGCATCACCCCTAGCCTATGGGATAAATACCTGCTGGAATGTACGATGTAATTGCAGGATGGCAGCAGATCGTATTATTCGTTTCGGACCTCTTGATAAGTATGGAAGTGTGATTACGCATGCCAATCACATCGCGATTACGGGCAGCATGGGGTTCACGCCTGAGCCTCAGGACGTGCGCCAGCAGCGCATATCGGGTGTTTCAAGCGTCAACTTCGCGTCTCAATATCTCGGGATGTAATTTCGATGCAATCAACGCCATTGTGTATGTGCTTTGTCATGCTATGGATTGCTGAAGAAAAAATATAGGAGGTTCATTTTAAAAGACATAAGTTTGTGTTAAAAAACACATATGCTTTCGTTTTAGAATGTTTCCAAATATGTACATTCATGGGCCCCAGCCCTACATTGATACCGGTGAAAGTCGTTTTCCAATAGCTGTTATTGTTCCAGAGATATTCTGGGTGGACAAGATAGCTGGGACACCCTGTATATATATATAGTTATGTACATTAAAGACCATTCTCTTCACAGTACAACAGAAGTTCTCAATATGGATACATGCTCTAAAGTATTGAAGCATTGCGTCAAAAATCTCCTCTTCAAACCCTGCGATATGCATTACAAAAATGGGCATTAATTACCTGCACGACGCGTTCGAGTGACCAGGAGACTCTGACTGCAAAATGTTCTCGAATTCTACACCGCCATTTCGCATCGTTAAAAACAACAGCGCAGCATTCACCGCCAATGACTGACCTGAGCAGACAGACCAGCAGCGTAAGACTGACCGCGTTGTCGCTTTCGCGGACGCCGTCTACCGAATGCCCAAAACCTTTGTTACAATACCCGAAACTGTGTCTTCCACTCTCCTTACGAACGTACGAAAGACTGTTGTACTAGTAGATATAGACAGCTTCGTACAGAATCTAACTTTGCAGTATACGTCATAGATAACAACACGCGAAATAATTCAGTAGTGAAAAGTGCAAATGGAACACAGAACTTTCAGCTTCCGGTACGTGGTGCAGGCCTCAAGGTCTTCTCCTGAGCTTCGCCACGTCCCCAGCGTTTTGTTGCGCCGCTTGCATTACCAGGAGGAGCAGCAGAATTAGAGGCTTCGCCACGTCCCCAGCGTTTTGTTGCGCCGCTTGCATTACCAGGAGGAGCAGCAGAATTAGAGGGAGGAACTTGTGACTCTGTGAACTCAATTACCCAGTAACTTACGAGATTTCAGTGAATGAAGAAACTGCACTCGTAGACTTAGAACTCCTATTAAGATTCTTGGCAGCCCTTTGAATATGACAAAGACTACTCTATTACATCATTGGGTCGCAATTTTGAAAAAAAAAAGCAGACATATCAACAACCCGTTGAAACTCACCTAGTGGATATTAATTTTCATTACAAGTCGTGGCAGCAGCGTCATTAGGTAATTCCTTTAAAATCTATCGAAACTAGCGGATGTACACTATGTGATCAAAAGTATCCGGACACCCCCAAAAAGATATGTTTTTCATATTAGTTGCATTGTGCTGCCGCCTAATGCCAGGTACTCCGTATCAGTGACCTCATCAGTCATTAGACATCGAGAGGGAGCAGAGTGGGGCGTTCCGCGGAACTCACGGACTTCGAAAGTGGTCAGGTGATCGGGTGTGACTTATATCATACGACTGTACGCAAGAATTCCACACTCCTAAACGTTCCTAGGTCCACTGTTTCCTATCTGATAGTTCAGTGGAAACGTGAAGGGACACGTAGAGCACAAAAGCCTATAGGCCGACCTCATCCGTTGATTAACAGAGACCGCCGACAGTTGAAGAGAGTCGTAATGTGTAATAGGCAGACATCTATCCAGACCATCACACAGGAATTCCAAACTACATCAGGATCCACTGCAAGTACTATGACAGTTAGGTGGGTGGTGAGAAAACTTGGATCTCATGGTCGAGCTGCTGCTCATTAGCAACACATCACGCCTGCAAATGCCAAACGACGCCTCGCTTGGTGTAACGAGCGTAAACATTGGACGATTCAATATTCAGTTGAAGGAGTCTGATAGTTGGTCCAATGTTTCTTGTTAATGAGTTCTGAAAAGAACTGTTTCTGCTATTTAGTTGATATATCTTTGCCAGGAGATCCTATAGATAGTCTGGCTGCCTGTAATCATTGTTGCTTGATGGTACCCAGCTGAATACGACAATGCGCTTAATACCTGGCGCAATTAGATCTACTCCAGTTTATTTGCTTCCACAGTTAACCGGTATAATGCCTCCTGATCTACGCAGATGTACTGCCCTTAAGAGAGAATTCCACAAGATCTCCAGGAATTCTAACCTACCCGTCCATAGCGACCTGCCACTTTTAAATCGCAAGGGACTGAAATCATGCCATACAACTCTGTGCGATGCTGCTGACATGGTTGCTAAGGATTTCAAACCTCTTGAGGAATGGAAAGGTCGGTGGGAAACAGTGACAGATGTGCACCTGCATAACATCTTCTCAGGTGCTAAACTTCCAAGTGGATTCGACCAACCACGCAAGACCTGGACTACTCAACAGAATCCTTACCTGCCATGGCCGATGCAGGGATGCTCTCTTTAAGTGGAAGAAGCTGCCTGATCCAGCCTGTGACTACTGGGCTTCATACCAAACTGTTCACCACATTGTCAGTGAATGCAAGATTCGAGCCTATCACGGCGCCAAAGAGGACTTCCTGCTAGCAACTCCAGATGCAGTGCGCTGGATTGAAGGACTGGATATTCAATTGTAAAGAGAAACTTAAGTTTCTTTTGTGTCAATATATATATATATATATATATATATATATATATATATATATATATATAGATATATATATATAATTTAATTTCATGATATGTCTGTATTAGCCATACGCTAAATAAAATAAATAATTGGACTATTGAACAGTGGGAAAACGGTGAGTGGAATGACGAATCACGGCACACAATGTGGGAATCCGATGGCAGGGTGTGGGTATGGCGAATGCCCGCTGAACGTCATATGCCAGAGTGTGTAGCGCCAACAGTAAAATTCGGAGGCGGTGATGTTATGGTGTGGTCGTGTTTTTCATGGAGTAGGCTTTCACCCCTTGTTGTTTTGCGTGGCACTATCACAGCACAGGCCTACATTGATGTTTCAAACAGCCTCTTGCTTCCGACTGTTGAAGAGCAATTCGGGGATGGCGATTGCGTCTTTCAACACGATCGAGCACCTATTCATTATGCACGGCCTGGAGTGGAGTAGTTACGCGACAGTAACATCCCTGTAATGGACTGGCCTGCACAGTCCCGACCTGAATGCTACAGAAAGTCTTTGGGATGTTTTGAACGCCGACTTCGTGCCAGGCCTCACCGATCGACATCGACACCTCTTCTCAGTGCAGCACTGGCTGAACAATGGGCTGCCATTCCCGAAGAAACTTTCCAGCATCTGACTGAACATATGCCTGCGACAGTGGAAGCTGTCATCAAGGCTAAGAGTGTGCCAGCACCACATTGAATTCCAGCATTACCGATTGGAGGGCGCCACGAACCTGTAAGTCATTTTCAGCCAGGTGTCTGGATACTTTTGATCACATAGTGTATGAATCCCGAGTCGAGTGACAACAATGACAAAAGAGATGACATAATTACCCTACTTCTTTCATAACCAGTTACGATGGATCGGCAGCAGCAGGTTCCTTTAGCTTTGAAGGAATGATGGTGTGCCAAGACAGCGTGGTGATATACCGTCAGCAGTTATGTATTTTCACAAGTTTTTCATGAAGCTAGCGCTTATAGATTCTCTTCTCCATGTTAATGAAGTAGCACGTTATCACAAAGACCGTGATAGCACTTTCTTAGTCTGAAATACTCATAAGTATTGCGAGTATGCAAAATTAATTTATTCCCATTACAAAGCAACTTCACAGCGTATTGACTGAGTAAATCTTTCTGTGCTTATTTCATTTAAACTGATAAGAACAACTATACTAGAGTACTTCGAATGTACTCATACTAATGAATCGCACAGGATTATATCAAATAAATCTCCTTTTGGTATTTCATCTGGCTCCTCCGGACAATGAACTCTTCTCTGTGTTTCTTGCAATGTATGAACAACAGAACTGCAGTAGCACAAATCTCTCTTTAACATATTTCATATCAAAAGACATCTCAGATCCGGTGAGATACTTATGACAACGGTTTGGACTCTTTTCCTTCAGTGACATTCAGCAAATAACTAACTCATCGCAGAACAAGTTTTTATAAGTATAACTACCAAACGAGTAGCCTGTAACTAAATACCGAAGCAGTACATTGCTCCCTCCTACGTATATCTCGCGAAGAGACCATGAGGAAAAAATCAGAGAGATTAGAGCCCACACAGAGGCATACCGACAAACTTTCTTTCCACGATCAATACGAGACTGGAATAGAAGGGAAAACCGATAGAGGTACTCAAAGTACCCTCCGCCACACACCGTCAGGTGGCTTGCGGAGTATGGATGTAGGTGTATATGTAGATGCAGAAGAGCAGCCGCCAGTCTTATTGGTGGTGGATAACAGCACGGTAGCTTATATTTATTCTGGAGGTTTTAGGGGACATGAAACGCAGAATTTTTTCGAAATCAGGATTTGTTAATGGGGCGAAACTGCGGGATGAGCTACCATCATTCCATAGTAAATCAAGCATTAAGTTTTTACCATATCTTGTGCTATTTTTTTTTAATTTATGCCCGCCAACAACTGTTTTTTCGTTTATGGAGATGGGCAGATATTATAATTAAACCAGCACATGTCCCAGCAGCTCCCGTCTCTTCCGTTTTTTATCCAATACCGAGTCTGATTGGACGTACAATACCGTTAACAACTTTTACCTAGATACAAGTTGCTCTATCCAACAAATATGTTGGCAACATCTGTCAACATACTGGCAACATTTTGTCGGCCGGTGTGTACATGGATTAAGAAACGAAGTTTACTATACTTTCAACTGCTTTCCATTGTTGTCCAAACATTATAGTGACTCCATGAACTTTTAATTATAGTGCAAAATATTTGTCATCCTCTGTTGATACTGCTAACTTATGCTACCACACAAGATAATCTACAGGACAATTCGATAACACGCTGAACTGTGTACCAACGTACAGTGACAATTATAGAACTAAATGAAATAAAACCGTCATAACTTCTGAACACTTTATATTAGGACGTTCAAACTGCACGGTTGGCCGCAGGGCACCATGGGAACTAGCATGAGCATGCGTAGTCGCCTTGTTATTGTTGTCCATTCCACGCGAAAATGTCACAGTACAACGTGCCTCAGCGAATAGCGCTTGTGAAGGTCCATTACGTAAGCAATAACAGCCCAACTGCGGCTCAAAGGAAGTTTGCGACTGAGTTCAAGCTGAATGCAACGGCTCCAGGTGTGCTAACAACCAAGAATTTGACTTGCAAGTTTGAGATAACGGGTAGTGTTCACTATTACAGTGTCGACAATGTCGGTCGCCCAAAAAGGGTGAAAACGCCTGAAAACTTCGAGAAGACAGGCGCTGTGTTTATAAAGACCTGCATCTCTTCCCATACAATATTCAAACCCATCAGCCATTAAGTCCCACGGACATGAATCGGCGGTTGTGTTTCGCCAACACTACAGTCCACGTAAATGACGGACAGGACTTTCATGTGAATACGGTTTGGTTTAGCAAGGAAGCCAACTTTCATTTGAATGGGTTCGTCAATAAGGAAAATTGACACACTTGGGTGACTGAGAATCCCCATTTCGCGATCGAGAAGCCTCTTCACCCTCTCCGGATGACTGTGTGGTGCGATATGTCCAGCGACAGAATAATCGGTGTGGTGTTCCTTGATGGCACAGTGACTACCAAACGGTACGTAAAGGTTTTGGAAGATGATTTCATCCCCATTAACGAAATTGACCCTGATTTCGAGCCGGCCGTTGTGGCCGAGCGGTTCTAGGCGCTTCAGTCCGGAACCGCGCGACTGCTACGGTCGCAGGTTCGAATCCTGCCTTGGGCATGGATATGTGTGATGTCCTTAGATTAGTCAGGTGTAAGTAGTTCTAAGTTCTAGGGGACTGGTGACCTCAGATGTTAAGTCCCATAGTGCTCAGAGCCATTTGAACCATTTTTGAACCTGATTTCGACAAAATGTGGTTCATGCAAGACGAAACTCGACTCCATCGAAGCAGGAGAATGATGTCCTGGAGCAACGCTTTGAGGACCGTGTTCTGGCTCCGGGGTACCCTGAGGTCACTGGCATGGGCCGTGATTGGCCGCTTCATTCTCCGGATCTGATCACATGCGGTCCCTTTTTGTGGGGCTGTATTAAAGACAAAGTGTACAGCAATAAACCTAAAACCACTGCTGAGATGAAAACAGCCCTTCAGGAGGTCATTGACAGCATCTATGTTCCGACACTTTAACAGGTCATGCAGAATTTCGCTATTCGTCTGCACCACATCATCGCCAAGAATGGCAGACATATCTAACATGTCAAAACCTAAATCCGAATATCGGTGGTGACGTTTACACGTTGAATAATGTGTGTGCATGCAGTAGTTTGTAACTAATTTAGGTTTTTTTTCTTATAGGTCAATATTTGTCACCGTGTATGAGTGTAATACACATTCACACAGATACGAAACGGTGGTTGCCGCGCTTTCAGCTATCCACTTTTAACGGCTTTTCCAAGTCACTCAAGAATTATAGTGAGCCTCATTCTTAATTACTAACTTTTGCTTGTAATAGAAAACATTTGTCACCTACTGTGGACAAAGTGGAAAGCTGGCGTTTGATACAATTAAGACACTTTTCCACAGGGTCATTTACATTGTCCATTCTGTAATTATAAGTCACAAATTCCAGACTGGTAACAACAAACAGGGCTGGCCTCGGTGGCCGAGCGGTTCTAGGCGCTCAGTCCGGAACCACGGGACTGCTACGGTGGCAGGTTCGAATCCTGCCTCGGACATGGATATATGTGCTGTCCTTAGGTTAGTTAGGTTTCAGTAGTTCTAAGTTCTAGGGGACTGATGACCACAGATGTTAAGTCCCATAGTGCTCAGAGCCATTTGAACCATTTGAATAACAAGCACTATAACCAAACAAGACGTACATGATACTTATAGACATACAACGGTGATTCTTTATAGAATCGTCTGGCGAATGCAAGGGAGGATCCTACCTATTGTTCCCAAAGTGCGTCGTAACAAGTTCACAAGTCCTGTCATTGCGGACCAGGTAATGAACTGCCTCCAAAATTCCGGGTCATCCTGCACAGTTGGCCACAGTGCAGCAGCAGGTGGACTGTGTAATTACCATTCCAAGTGTACGCTGCATTAACGCAAAGATTGCGGCTGTTGGAATGGTACCGTGACTGCAAAGCATGGCCTACTGATCAACAGCTTCACAGTTTTTGATATGAGGAATCGCAGTTATAGTTGGCCCTGGAATACCTTCGTGCCTATATGGTGGTGACCTGGGAAGCCATAGCGGAGTTACTCCCTGTGTCATGGAGTGGGGAGCCATCAGCTATGACCTCATGTCTAGTCTGATAGTGACTACGGGGGTGCCAGTGTCCTGGATTAAAGTGCCAGTTACAACTATTGTGGACCAGCTTGCCTCAGGAGAGAAGTCGGCGGCTGTATGAGACCCTTCTCAACCGTATCAGAGCATTCATTTAGGCCAGAATGGCTGCATCGTAATGTTCTGATAGGCGGACATCACATTGCCATGTTAATTGTGAATCTGACACGTTTTTGTAATCACTGAATACCGTCACGTACCCTCTCAACCGGCGAAGTTCCATTTTTTTTTTCTCTTTACGGCCCTTCTCGGTGCTTCACGATTTATGTCAGACCCTGTATTAATGCAGCATCTTCACATTGCCAACTGGCCCAAGTTGGTAGCAATGTCTTTGCTGAGTGAAATGGGATGGTCTGGGCCATATCTCCATAGAAATCAACGTTACCTGCCTCAAACTAGAAAGCTTTTCCTTTCGTTGTTTCAGGTTCATTTCCGAAGCTGCTTTTTCACCTGATGAGAGAAACAGTCTCACATACGATAGCATAATGTCTCTAATAGTTTTCACGGAGGCTCGTGGTAAAGTCAAATTTTCGATACAGCACCTTGACTTTGATGCGTAACGCAATCAAATTCCGACAGGGATGACCTTTTCAGTGAATGATAGCAACCTAATGATAAGAACATAGAATAATGTACATGCGGTCCAGGCAAAGCTGTTGTATCGTTTTCTCAATTTTAGAGTTGTAGCTACAATCAAGAATTCTATACACCGAAAATTGCGAAAGAGAATGAAGCATTACTCTGATGAACGACTGTTGTATCCCATTCTTCAGTTAAATCGTAGAATTAAAGTCAAGCTATATGACATAGTTGAAGTTTTTATACTTCAGAATTATCTGTTTTGCCCTATTAGCTCCAGGTACATCTTAGCAATTATTTTGTCTACGAATTCAATTCGGAAATTAGTTCTGAATTATTCTTGTAGTGCTACGAAAACAAGAATTTCGTATTATATATACCGTATTTTTACCTCTCTCTCATTCACATATATTGTGGGTATACATGCATATGTATGGGTATGTATGTTGCACACCTGCTCTACACCACCAGACCGATTTCAGCTAAACTTGGCACACATATAACTTATTATATGGTGAGAATTCCCATGAGGACAACAACCATCCACCTATTAAAGGGATGTGGATGGACTGAAAAAGTACCAAAGCTCATGAGGCCCGAATTCACAGAATTTGTTCATCCAGTGTTTGAGAATGAGAGCACTTAGTGACTTGCTATAAACTTTACACGTAATTTCAATCACTTAAGAAACATTTTATCTTGGACAGCCCTCACAAAATTATGAAAGGAAAAAAGTTTATCACTTACTACGTTTTCACTGTTCATGCAGTAAAACTGCCATATCATGCTTGGCGTTTTAATCTATTACTTCTGTATTCAGAACAGATATTGCAGATAGTATTCACATATAACTCTGAACATACATGCAAAATCATTTCATAGTATGAGACATATCTCAGGAAATATGTTGCCAAACATAATGAGATGTGTGAAAATACCGTGTCATGCAAGAAGTTTTAATTTATTATATCTTTGCTACTAACTCTATTCATAACACATTTCGCAGACAGTATAAAGATGTAGCACTGAATGTATCATAGTGTAAGACATTGTTCAATAGACATGATGTCATAGAGATTGAGCTGAATGAAATCGAAACTGGAGGACGACGAAATTCGCTACAGATTAAGGTGAAATATGTGTACAAATATGTCTGAAATACGTTAAATAAATGTCAGATGTGTATGGTCTTGCATAGCTGTGAGTAAAGAGCTCGTACTAAACCCTTGCACTGATTTAAATCTAACTGGGTAAACACACACTACTGGGAAAAAATAGTGCAACTAGAAAGACGATGGCAATTCTGCTCCTACGACTGCACGTGCGACCTTGGGGATAGTAGATGTACTGGTATTGGTTTCAGTGTCGTCCACCAACAGAGAGTGTAGTGGTATAGCTAACACAGCGCCATCTACGTCTACTCACGGTCAGAAGGCTTAGTGTAGCAGTGTGGTGCAGATATATGAAGTGAGCTGTCAACTATGCTATGTAGATGCACTCATGCTTCTTACAGCCAACTGAGTGAGTTTGAAAGGGGTCAAATTGTAGCATTCCAAGTGGCAGGAAGGTCCTCTTGAAGAAGTGCCATAAAAGCTACACAAACTGCATCAGTTGTGCAACTGTAACCTCCCCACCGAAATTTTAAAAACAATATTTAATAGAAATGGAGCCAAGAAGCATAACCTCCCTAGCAATTAAATTTAATGACAATAAAAAATGAGAATCGCAATCTGACTGAAAGTATAAGCTGTCACGAAAATGATGAAAAACAATTCAGTGCTAATGAAACTTCAGTGACAATGAAAATTCAAATTAAACCGAAATATCGGTCTTTGGCCCTTGTGCAAAAATCAGAATTAATTTCTTACCTCATTGAAACTGCTTGTCAAATTTCTGCTCTTATTGTTAGCCACGACTTGGAGGAACTGTATTGCAAATAATATTTTTTTTCTTTTTTTTAATTTAACTGAAACTTTTCTTTAAGGGAAATGGAAGGAAATCGTTGGTTTAATTAAATGATATTTTTTTTTGTAAAAAAATTGCTTTGAAATCAAAATTATTATTGGGGCATTTGTTGGAAATTAATTACAATAAATAAACTTTACATTATCTGATGATTACCTTAATTAACAATATACCTCATTCAGCATCTTGCCCAGAATGCCATGTCGACGCTCGCCGACTCCTCACACACAACTGCACTGGGCTGCTACTACGGACATACTGCTCTGCATGACGACTACTAGCGTACAGCTGGACGCAACTGAACTGAGCTACTGCTATCGACAGACTGTACTGCACGACGACTACTAGCGTACTGCTCGCAACACTCGCGCGGTCAAGCGCAGACTAACCACGATAATAGGCTCTCTGGTCAAAGATTTTATCATGCCTCACCATCGCTGCTACGTTACATACGTGTTTCATAACCCTCCACTGGGGGGGCAAAAATTTGGCAGCGATGGTGAGTCATTTGGACTTGCCATCGCAAGAAATTTTTACAATTTACAGAATATTCAAATTTAGTACATAAATTAAATGTGGTGCACACGCACCAAGTACAAAATATATCAGACAAAGACAAAATGTGAGTACACAACATAGTAGCAAATCAGAAAAATGTATATACAAATTATTTGACAGATAACAGAGTGCACACGCACTGAAAAAATTCTTTAGCCTTTTCAGAACAAATAAACAGAATGTCAGAAAATCATGTTGATAAGTGACATGAGTGTACTCGCACTGGAGTTGAGAACATATCAGCAAATGACGAAATGTATATACAATGAGTAACAAATGACATAAGTGCATACGCACTGTAGTATTGAACATACAGAATGAGTACAAATCATATTGAAAAATGAGAAAAGTGCACAGGCACTGAAGTTCAGTAGAAAACATATTAATACCTAACATAAGTGCACATGCACTGTAGTTCAGAACATATCATCAAAATAAAAATGTATATACATTATAAAAGACAAGAGTGCACATATACTGTACTTCAGAACAAATCGAAAAAATGTCTTTAGCATTTTCACAACAAATAAACATAATGGCAAAAAAAAAGCCATCGACAAGTGACATAAGTGTACTCGCACTGGAGTTCAGCGAATCGAAAAAAAATGTATAACCCATGAACATAAATGATGTTAGCAAAAAATGATTTTCATTATGTGACAAGAATTAGGATAGGAAAGGGAAGGATTGCATCATGGTTGTAGCACTTTAGATTGCACACAGCTGTTCTGAAAGTCCATATCTTTCCACAGCAGTACAACACCAAGTGACACAATTTGAAGTTCTTTTCCCATCAGAATTTATCAGTGTAGCCAAGACACTGAACTGTCGTAGTAATGTTCCATGTTCTCATTTTGGCAGTACACTAGGTACACCAAACAGTGGGACCATACTAACGTCTTCATCGCTCACGGTGGTGGACAGCATGTCGTGTCAACACCATGCTCATACAAGGCACACCAACGTAGAATTAGTGCAAAACCAAAGATAGTGCTCCATGATCACTAGGATAGACAGGACAAATGGACATTGCAGTAATTCAGGGTAGTTAGCTCATAAGGTGAAGGACATTAAGTCACATACCATTCTTCATTAGTAGTTTGCGGCATTCATAGCCCAGTTATTGAACATTTCTGTACCATGTATGTAGTATTACAGAAAAATGTTCATTAATTGTCTTACATAGAATCAGTAACCTTCTTTTCCTAGTTACAAAGCATTATTAAATAATCGCATTCTTTTCCAGTTACAAAGTATAGCATAGTTAATTAATCATTTGTCATTCCAATAGTAATCTCATTCTTGTCCAGTTACAAAGCATAATTAATCACTTGTCATTTCAATATAGTAAGAATCATTAGCTTTTTTTCTAATTACAAAGCATTATCAAAGAATCACATTCTTTTCCAATTACAAAGCGTAATTAATCATTTGTCATTTGAATATAGTAAGAATTATTAGCCTTCTCCTAATTACAAAGCATTATGAAACAATCACATTCTTTTCCAGTTACAAAGTATAGCATAGTTAATTAATCATTTGTCATTCCAATATAGTATTAATCATTAGCCTTCTCCTAATTACAAAGCATTATTAAACAATCACATTCTTTTCCAGTTACAAAGTATAGCATAATTAATCAATCATTTTCCAAGTGACATATTATTCATTGCTGTTCAGCATTACTCAGAACTTTCTCAAACTGGTATCACTATTTGGGACTGGTAATACATTTTTTTGTTAGCAATGCATTGCGTTGGGATCGATAATTAATTGCTGAGGCATAACAATATTTGATTTTGACCTATTGCTGCAAATGAGGATAGGTAACGTCATTCGTCATGAGTCAGCTGTAGCAAGGTTATGTAACAAGGCAGTATATGTGATCACATTTATAAAATGATAAACACAAATGGGTAAAAAATAAAAATGCAAGTACTAGAACAGGTATAATAAGTAACAGGTTTAGTAAGTATCATGAAAAGCTTCTCCTGGAAAAAATACAAAATGGATTATTGACCTGAAAGAAGAAACGCACACTATGCTGAAAAGTAGTGAACTTCGAATTAACAGGTAGTGAAATGTGTATAAAAATGTGTTCCATAGCTGTCCTTTCCAAAACTTTCCATCATCCTACTATGCAATATAACACCTGCTGTCAAAACAAACTGCAACAAATACTTAAATAACTACATAGCCTAAATATAACTTCAACATTATCCTCATCTGTAAAGAAAAAAACTTCATTATCCATCACTTCATTATCCATATTATCATAACTTCATTATTATCATCACCTGTAAAGAAAAACTTCATTATTCATAGTAGCATATTCTTCATCATTATTCATCAGCATTCATTATCATCTGCAAAAAAATCACTTCATTACTCATTACATAACTGTTCCTTATCTCTAGCATATTTCATCACTAAAACTAAGATGTGTAGTTCTGTCTGACAGCCTGCATCAATCACCTTGTATTCTGAAAGAAAGAACTAGTTAAGACTGCTATTCTACGATGAGTATAGTATATTCTTGTTAATGCTTGTTAATCCTGATCCATTTACTCTTCCTCATAAAGTTATTGCATCTTCTTTCGTTTATTCCGTAGGCGAAATTCCCATTTCTGTTGAATTTATATCTTACACGCATCATTTCTTTCTGAAATTGATGAACAAAGATTAATGTCTTGCATTTAAATCATATACCCACTAAATAATGACTGGTTTATGGTAACATAATTAAGTATACAGCATAACATGACAGAAAACGTAATATGTCAAAGACATTGACAGTGTTCATATGCAAAATGTACATAGAATATCACAATGCAGCAGCAAAAACTGTAAAACAGTCATGATCTTGAGATGGCATAAGGCAAAAAATGTCAAAGTCGACTGGTGTGTGTTATATCTTAACTATTTCACAGTGCATACAAACAAAACTTGAAAACAATCATACATAAAAAGACAAAATGTGACGTTCGTTGTGTTCAGCTTGTATGTAGTGTAGTTAATTGAGGCGAGAATTAAAGACTTTAATGGAGAGAGAATTTGATAAAATTACTACGTCATTACATAGAATTGCATAATTATTCATAAAATACGTAAGTTCGTCTGGAAAAATATGCACGGTCTGATGTGTAACGACAAGAAGAGCGACCTGCTAACCTTACCTTGCCGGGCACTTGCCAATAAAAAATACGATAATCATCAGTAATTAGTCATGTGAATATAATTGCATTAGTAAATGGCATCATAGTGTGTTGAATCATAAAGTGTCTTCATTCAATAAAGGGTTTAATATTTGACCAATGGTGGTTGCCTTTCGATTTTCTGGATCTCAAAGTTTCGACGTGTACAACATTGGGATGAGGAATGCTGCGAATCTGATATGGACCTGCGTATAGAAGTTCAAATTTACTGCACTTACCTTTTAATTTACTGGATAAATAGTGTGTACGTACTAATATTTTCTGTCCAACGTGAAAGTCGCGGCGTGTACAAACCTGTTTTTGTTGTCTTCTCCGGCGCTCTGCGGCACGTTTGATGTTGTTCAGCGCAATGTCAATTATTTCGTGGTGTCTTAGTCGACGACATTTAGGGAAGTTTACTAATTCTTTAATTTTGTTTGGTGGTTCAACGTTTTTCAATATAACAGACGGTGATAGCATAGTGGATTCATTTGGAATGGAATTAATTACATCTTGGAATGAGAGTGTGTGTGTATCCCAATCAATATGTCTTTTGTGGCAGTATATGCGGCACAGCTTACCAATTTCTTTCATTAACCGTTCACAAGGGTTCGAAGAAGCATGGTACTTGGATATATAAATCGGAGAAATGTTTCTAGCTCGTAACATACGTGTCCACATGCCAGAACGAAATTGAGATCCATTGTCAGAAATTACTCTCATCACATGCCCTACATGAAATAGAAAATGTTTTACAAATGCTTTCGAAACAGTTTTAGCAGTAGCTTTGCGTAACGGAGTGAAAGTAACAAATTTTGAAGTGAGCTCAACAGCGACAAAGATGTAGCAAAAACCTCTGTTAATTCTCGGAATTGGACCAAAAATGTCTACAGCGGCCATATGTTTTAATGTAACAGGTACAATGGGATATAAAGGAGGAATATGTGAAGTGGTGTCTGATTTAGCTTTGTGGCAAATTTTACAAGACGCTAAAACTCGTCGTATACGTTTCTCCATGTTGGTAAAAAAACAGTTCTGTCTCAGTATAAGAAAACATTTTCGTGCTCCGTAATGTGCATAACTCAAATGAGTGTACCAGATTAATTTGTTAACCAGTTCGTCAGGAATGCATAGTAACCAATTGTTCCTGTCAGGATGAGAGCGGCGAAACAGAATGTCATTGCGTACAGTGTAATGGTTTCTAATCGTAACATTATTCTTATCTAGCCAAAGGTGTTTAATTTCTTTCCACACATTGTCTTTATTTTGCTCTTGTGCTATGTCCTGTAATGACGATGAAATAAAGTTTTCAAATCCAACTTGCTGAATGTACATGACACTGAAATTTGCTTTGCAGAAGTTGGTTGCGACGTCTTGCTGATTGTTGCTCAGAGAACGGCATAGTGCGTCTGCTATAACATTTTGTGTGCCGGGAATGTGAACTATTGCAAAATTAAATTCCTGTAAATTAAATTTCTATCTGCTTAATCTATCGTGAGTGAATTTGGCCGAAAGTAAAAATTGTATCGCTCTGTGGTCTGTGTAAACGGTGGTATGTCTGCCATAAAGAAAGTGCCGAAATCTCGTAAAAGCCCATACAACACATAATGTTTCAAGTTCTGTAACAGAATAATTTCGTTCAGCAGGTGACAGAATGCGACTTGCAAATGCGATGTTTTTAATTGCTATTGACCCATCTTCTTCAATTTCCTGGAAAATGTGTACACCTAAAGCCGTGTTAGAACTGTCGGTGGCAATGGAGAAATTTCTGGTAAGATCTGGGTGCGATAAAAGTGGTGCATTCAACAGAGCATGTTTCAGGTTCATGAATTCAGAGTGTGCTTGCTTATCCCAAAACCAAATACTGTTTTTACCTGTTAATTGGCATAATCTAGGCGTGTCTAAAGCAGAGTGATGAATAAATTTACGAAAAAAATTAATTAAACCCAAAAAACTGCGTAATTGCTTTTTTGTTGTAGGAATAGTAATGTCACGTAGAGCTTGAAGTTTTTCCGGATCAGGTGCAATGCCTTCTGCTGAAATTACGTGTCCAAGAAATTTTATAGAAGTTTTGCCAAAGTGCGATTTACTAAGGTTAACTGTAAGTCCTTGTGCATGAAAAGTTTGTAACAGTTGTTCAAGAATCAGATTGTGTTCAGACCAGTTAGCTTCTGCGATAAGAATATCGTCTACATACGTCGTAATTCTGTCCTTAAGTTCTGTCGGAAGTATTGTGTTCAAACCGCGAATAAAGGCTGCTGAAGAAATAGTTAAGCCGAATGGTAATTTGCAAAATTGATAACAGCCGCCAAAACAGAGAAAAGCTGTATATTTTCTACAGTTCGGATGAAGCTGAATTTGCCAAAATCCCGATTTCAAATCTAATGTAGAATAAATAGCAGTACCATGAAATTTCTGTAAAAGTTCCTCTAAAGTCTGTGGTCGATCTGTTTCATTAATAATAATGTCATTAATGCGACGTGAATCAAGTGCGAGGCGAAGTGAGCCATCTTTTTTCTTAACAATATGTAGCGGGTTTATGTACGGACTAACTGCTGGTTCTATAATTCCTTGATCAAGCATATCCTGCAACTCTTTTTTGACTTGTTCTCTGTGAATATATGGAATGGGATAATGCTTTGCTTTAAATGTGTCGTGTTGTTTGACTTGAAATTCATACATAAAACCGGACATAGTACCAGGAATGTTGTCGAAAACTGGAGCTTGCTGTAAAAGAATTTTGTGTAATTGCGTTCGTTCGTCGTCTGTAGTTGCACTTCTCTCTTTAACCTTATCAGAAATCAATTGCATTACGTCGTACTCAGCTTCGTCTGGAGTATTATAGTTGTGTACGTACGTATCCGCGAACAATGTGGGATTACAGTCTATGTTACGTGTTGCGGAAATGACCTCTGTGCGGTTAATTGTTTGTTCTTCCGCAGATAGTGAGTGCTGAAATTCTAAAGCAAATTGTATATTTTCATCCTTCAACATTAAATAAGAATTCTGAAAATCAATAACTGCGTCGTGTTGTACCAGAAAATTCGTACCTAAAATAACGTCTGTTGTCAATAAAGGAACAATCCAAAAATTAGAGTGGAAAGTATGACCTCCAATACAAATTTAACGTCTACTCCTTTACTCGGTACTGCTCTTTTCACTTTTGTTTTGCCTAATGGTAATGTCGGATACGTATTCTCTTTGTTACACTCGTTAAAAGTTTCTTCATTTATTACTGATATAGGTGATCCGGAATCAATTACTGCTGAAAATTTCGATGAACCAATTTTAATTTCGATGACAGGATGTGAAATAGTTTTCTGAACAAATGGTCTTTCCTGCAAGAGAGTGTCTCTGATATCGTCAAAAGTAATTACATTTTCGTGAACAACATTTTGCGTGTCTAAAGTAGTGCTTGTATTATTGGAAGATGCGAACTGTACAGTATCTAGTCAGATTCTATCTGACGTGTTATTATTATCAGCAGGATGCTGTGGCATTTCTACTATTTGAACAGTTCTATTACTTCTTACTGACGTGTTACGCTATGGATGACACCTATTGTCTGTTTCATTCATGATTATTTGTTGTTGCTGATGTTGTTGCTGCTCATAAGATCGACTGTTATTAAATGTACGCTGAAAATTGTGCTCATCATTTCTTTTTTTTTTTTTTACGTCTGTCGTAATAGTCATTCCTATACGGTGCATTACGATAGGAATTGAAATACTGCCTTCTTTGTACGTAGTTGTTTCCATGCTGCCGTGCGTTACTATTTGTTGGGTCTGGGACTATACGTGCACGCGGCTGAACATTAAAGCCTGGCTTACCTTGTGCATTACATTGTTGGTTATGTATTCCAACCGGCTGACTTTCATGCTGTTGAGGTGGAAAACGTCTATTGTTACCAAAAAATGCGTTTGCTGTTAATTTTACACATACTGATGATTACGATTTTATCCGTTATTAAAATTACGCTGGTTCTGGAGTGCCTACTGAAAATTGTCACATTCGGTAAAAGATTTGTCATATCGGGTTTTCATTACAATGTTTCTTAATTCTAGGTAGAGCAATAGTTAAAGAGCTATTTTGATAGATATAAAGGATAGTGGAAGAGAAGGCAGCAGTGCAGAAAACTAAAGATGAAACAGCACTACTACAGCTCGGGGCCCTATGCTCGCTACGGCACATATTCATTAAAGCGTAATGAATCCCCTGAGGTCAATTACGCACTGCAAATCAATTTTAGCTTTTGCGTTGCAGGAAATGGCGGTAAAATTCCAAAGGCAAATTGTTGTATCCGTGCTAATTCAAATTTCTGCATTATAGGCAATGCTGATGAAAATGCAAAAATAAATTGTCGCATCTGGTTCAAAGCTAGCTTCTGCATTACAGGCAATAGCAGTGAAAGCAAAAAAATAAATTGTCGCCTACAGTGCAAATCGTGTATCTGTGTTCTGCCATTATTAAATTCCTTAGATTTTCTTACAAATGCAAATTGCTCGAAATCTACGTTCTCGTCATTGAATTTGAAAACACGTTCAGGTTTGTGTGTGAATCTGTTCGTCTGTGTCATTTCGGATTTCAAGTTGCGTAGCTGTTCAGATTTTAAGTCGCGTAGCTTTTCGGATTTTAGTTCGCGTAGTCTCTGTAAATTGCTCACATTATACGCGTTGCGCGAGTCTGACAAATGTTCGCAAAGTGGCGGATTCTGTGACGTATTGGTGACTGAAATAGTTTTTAATTCTGTTACTTCTTGTTGTAAACTCGATAACTTTCTACGTAACGTATTATTAGACGAATCGATCTCATTAATTGTCTGCTGTAAATTTTGAAATTCAGGTGTTTGATTAAATGAAACCGGTGCAGTATCGTCTGATTTATTATCATTATTACTTTCAATAGCATCAATACGACTGGCTAATTCATTATATTTTTCAGTCAGTATTTTTGCCTGATCATCGGTTTTAGAATCGGACGCATTAATCTGTTTTTGCAATTTACGGGTAGTTTCATTCAGTTTTTTAACGTCAGTTTTGACGACATCTGAATCATGTGCTAGTTCTAATTGTTCTAGTCTGTCGGTCACTGTTTGAAAATCGGTTGTGTATGTGTCTGTATTCGACTTAAGATTGGAAATTTCGTCACGTAATTCTGTGTTCGACTGTTTGATGGAATTAATTTCGTCGGACACTGTAGCAATATTATTGTCTACATACGTTTTTGCCTTCGCAAACATTTTACGTTTGTCTTCTTGTCTTTGAGCAGTGATTGTTTCCATGACTTGACGTTTGACTTTATTTTGATCCTGAATAAATTTGCGGAAACGCGTATCACTGTTTTGTATGTGAAGATTAAAGCGCTCGTCAATCTGAGTGTTCTGCTGTTCGAATTTCGCGTCTATCTTTGCGTCCATTGTGCGCGAAAGTTCTACCGTCATTGCTTTAAACTCGTCCCGTAATTGTGTAGCTTTTTCAGAGCATTGTTTAGCGACTCCGCTAATTTTGTCTCTGAGTGATTCTGTTGCGGCTGTTTGCATTTCCCTTAATTCCTGAGCAACAGACCTAATTTCTTCGCTACTTTTTTTTGAACAAGCCTCAATTTCCACGCGCAACTGTTCCTTAGTGTCATGGCACTGCGCGGCAACGGCTCTAATTTGTTCACTAAGCTGTCTGGAATTGTCGTCTAATTTTTCATTTAACTGTTCGTTCTGTTCCCTAAGTTGTTTAAAATCTTCACTTTGTTTTTCATTCTGTTGTTTGACCTGTTCACTAAGTTGTTTGAGATTTTCGTCATTATTGTCAAGTTTTTCATTTAAGTGTTTGTTATCTTCCCTGAGTTGTCTGAAATTGTTGTCTGTTTTCTCACTCTGTTGTTTGTTTGATTCAAGAATTTGTAGCAACAATGCCTTAAGTGGATCCGACACAAAATTAGCATTTCTATTCTCCGTGCTATTTAATGGTGGATCTGAAATTGTCTTGTTTTGCGTGACCATTTGGTCGTTCTGTAATTTACAGAAAGGTTTATCTGTCGGATGTACACTGTCAGACACTATTTCGGAATTAAATAGATCCGTCGTACTTCCAGTACACTGTTCATTTTCACTAGAAAAATTTGTCTGTACATTACTTGGATTTTCTAAATCGGGTGTGTTAAGCTCGGCAGCGCTCATTACAATAGACCGCTCCGCGTCATCAATTGTCGTCAAATTAACAGACGAGACAATTGAGTTCGTTTGTTCATCATTAAGGTAAAAGTCATCATTAGTGGTTGGAATGCACTGATTGTTAGTGAACGCAGGATTATCATCATTACACTGCGTGTCACAATTACTATCGGTCACGCTGTTTAAGTCGGTAATTTCATTCAAAATACCTCGCGATACACTATTCATAGTCTTTCGGGGCATTTTCACAATAGTCACAATTATTCACAAAAGAAATAAGCACAAATACAAAAAGGCAACAAACAAATACAACAGAGCAACGAATTGCCGTTGACCTGTAGAAAGAAAGTCACAAGATTAGTAAAAGCGTTGCGCCAAATCCTAATTATATCTAACCAAATAAGAGCAGATATCTGACTGTTTTTCAAAAGACTCTCAACGAAATACGATCCTGGACTGGGTGTCGCCAAGTGTAACCTCCCCACCGAAATTTTAAAAACAATATTTAATAGAAATGGAGCCAAGAAGCATAACCTCCCTAGCAATTAAATTTAATGACAATAAAAAATGAGAATCGCAATCTGACTGAAAGTATAAGCTGTCACGAAAATGATGAAAAACAATTCAGTGCTAATGAAACTTCAGTGACAATGAAAATTCAAATTAAACCGAAATATCGGTCTTTGGCCCTTGTGCAAAAATCAGAATTAATTTCTTACCTCATTGAAACTGCTTGTCAAATTTCTGCTCTTATTGTTAGCCACGACTTGGAGGAACTGTATTGCAAATAATATTTTTTTTCTTTTTTTTAATTTAACTGAAACTTTTCTTTAAGGGAAATGGAAGGAAATCGTTGGTTTAATTAAATGATATTTTTTTTGTAAAAAAATTGCTTTGAAATCAAAATTATTATTGGGGCATTTGTTGGAAATTAATTACAATAAATAAACTTTACATTATCTGATGATTACCTTAATTAACAATATACCTCATTCAGCATCTTGCCCAGAATGCCATGTCGACGCTCGCCGACTCCTCACACACAACTGCACTGGGCTGCTACTACGGACATACTGCTCTGCATGACGACTACTAGCGTACAGCTGGACGCAACTGAACTGAGCTACTGCTATCGACAGACTGTACTGCACGACGACTACTAGCGTACTGCTCGCAACACTCGCGCGGTCAAGCGCAGACTAACCACGATAATAGGCTCTCTGGACAAAGATTTTATCATGCCACACCATCGCTGCTACGTTACATACGTGTTTCACAACGATGCTGCTATCAGTAGTAAGATGAGCGTTCTCACACTCTTAGATGAGATTCTGGGCATCTTCACAACACAGACCCCACTAGGATCATCATATTGTAAAAGCAGCAGGGCAGTTTGTACAGCTACCATAGCAACGATAAGAGGGCTTATGAGACCAGATGTGGGTGGTGTGCGTACCGTAAGACCTTCGGTACACGCACCATCAGATTATCTGACTTGTCGCTCTAACGAAGTAGGCGAGTGTCAGCAATATGTCTCGTGGTCTTATCGTGGCGTGTTTATCTTCTGCCGTTAGGTCAGACGAAGGAAATGCCACTTGCACGCCTAGAGTAGCAGATTGACGGTGACCAACTTTAAACAGAACTTGATTAATTTTCACACACATTTATTAAAATAATAACATGCATATAAATTACGTAACTTGATTCTGGATGCTGTTTACAATTGACAATCTGAAGTTCCTTTGGTCTTGGTACATTAACCTTATTCTCACATATCTCTGACACTTTACAAAGTTTCTATACATTTATCTTCATGGCTATGTACAGGAATTCCCTCCCCCCCCCCCCCCCCCCATGAACCATGGACCTTGCCGCTGGTGGGGAGGATTGCGTGCCTTAGTGATACAGATGGCCATACCGTAGGTGCAACCACTACGGAGAGGTATCTATTGAGAGGCCAGACAAACGTGCGGTTCCTGAAGAGGGGCAGCAGCCTTTTCAGTAGTTGCAGGGGCAACAGTCTGGATGATTGACTGATCTGGCCTTGTAACAATAACCAAAACGGCCTTGCTGTGCTGGTACTGCGAACGGCTGAAAGCAAGGGGAAACTACAGCCGTAATTTTTCCCTAGGGCATGCAGCTTTACTGTATGGTTAAATGATGATGGCGGCCTCTTGAGTAAAATATTCCGGAGGTAAAATAGTCCTCCATTTGGATCTCCGGGCGGGGACTACTCAAGAGGACGTTGTTATCAGGAGAAAGAAAACTGGCGTTCTACGGATTGGAGCGTGGAATGTCAGATCCCTTAATCGAGCAGGTAGGTCAGAAAATTTAAAAAGGGAAATGGATAGGTTAAAGTTAGATATAGTGGGAATTAGTGAAGTTCGGTGGCAGGAGGAGCTAGACTTTTGGTCAGGTGAATACAGGGTTACAAATACAAAATCAAATAGGGGTAATGCAGGGATAGGATTAATAATGAATAAAAAAGTAGGAGTACGGGTAAGCTACTACAAACAGCATAGTGAACGCATTATTGTGGCCAAGATAGACACGAAGCCCACGCCTACTACAGTAGTACAAGTTTATATGCCAACTAGCTCTGCAGATGATGAAGAAATTGATGAAATATATGATGAGGTAAAAGAAATTATTCAGATAGTGAAGGGAGATGAAAATTTAATAGTCATGGGTGACTGGAATTCGAGTGTAGGAAAAGAGAGAGAAGGAAACATGGTAGGT
The DNA here is from genome assembly GCF_023864345.2 of Schistocerca serialis cubense. Taxonomy (NCBI): domain Eukaryota; kingdom Metazoa; phylum Arthropoda; class Insecta; order Orthoptera; family Acrididae; genus Schistocerca; species Schistocerca serialis. The sequence continues at coordinate 158,041,304 of NC_064643.1, forward strand.
GAATATGGGTTGGGGGTAAGGAATGAAAGAGGAAGCCGTCTGTTAGAATTTTGCACAGAGCATAACTTACTCATAGCTAACACTTGGTTCAAGAATCATAAAAGAAGGTTGTATACATGGAAGAATCCCGGAGACACTAAAAGGTATCAGATAGATTATATAATGGTAAGACAGAGATTTAGGAACCAGGTTTTAAATTGTAAGACATTTCCAGAGGCAGATGTGGACTCTGGCCACAATCTATTGGTTATGAACTGCAGATTAAAATTGAAGAAACTGCAAAAAGGTGGGAATTTAAGGGGATGGGACCTGGATAAACTGACTAAACCAGAGGTTGTACAGAGTTTCAGGGAGAGCACAAGGGAACAATTGACAGCAGTGGGGGAAGGAAGTACAGTAGAAGAAGAATGGGTAGCTCTGAGGGATGAAGTAGTGAAGGCAGCAGAGGATCAAGTAGGTAAAAAGGTGACGGCTAGTAGAAATCCTTGGGTAACAGAAGAAATATTGAATTTAATTGATGAAAGGAGGAAACATAAAAACGCAGTAAATGAAGCAGGCAAAAAGGAATACAAACGTCTCAAAAACGAGATTGACAGGAAGTGCAAAATTGCTAAGCAGGGATGGCTAGAGGACAAATGTAAGGATGTAGAGGCTTATCTCACTAGGGGTAAGATAGATATTGCCTACAGGAAAATTAAAGAGACCTTTGGAGAAAAGAGAACCACTTGTATGAATATCAAGAGCCCAGATGGAAACCCAGTTCTAAGCAAAGAAGGGAGGCAGGAAGGTGGAAGGAGTATATAGAGGGTCTATACAAGGGTGATGTACTTGAGGACAATATTATAGAAATGGAAGTGAATGTAGATGAAGATGAAATGGGAGATACGATACTGCGTGAAGAGTTTGACAGAGCATTGAAAGACCTTAGCCAAAACAAGGCCCCGGAAGTAGACAACATTCCATTGGAGCTACTGACGGCCTTGGGAGAGCCAGCCCTGACAAAACTCTACCATCTGGTGAGCAAGATGTATGAGACAGGCGAAATAGACTTCAAGAAGAATATAATAATTCCAATCCCAAAGAAAGCAGGTGTTGACAGATGTGAAAATTACCGAAGTATCAGTTTAATAAGTCACAGCTGCAAAATACTAACACGAATTCTTTACACACGAATGGAAAAACTGGTAGAAGTCGACCTCGGGGAACATCAGTTTGGATTCCGCAGAAATATTGGAACACGTGAGGCAATACTGACCTTACGTCTTATCTTAGAAGAAAGATTAAGGAAAGGCAAACCTACGTTTCTAGCGTTTGTAGACTTAGAGAAAGCTTTTGACAATGTTGACTGGAATGCTCTCTTTCAAATTATAAAGGTGGCAGGGGTAAAATACAGGGAGCGAAAGGCTATTTAAAATTTGTACAGAAACCAGATGGCAGTTATAATAGTCGAGGGGCATGAAAGGGAAGCAGTGGTTGGGAAGGGAGTGGACAGGGTTGTAGGCTCTCCCCAATGTTATTCAATCTTTATATTGAGCAAGCAGTAAAGGAAACAAAAGAAAAATTCGGAGTAGGTATTACAATCCATGGAGAAGAAATAAAAACTTTGAGGTTTGCCGATGACATTGTAATTCTGTCAGACACAGCAAAGGACTTGGAAGAGCAGTTCAACGGAATGGACAGTGTCTTGAAAGGAGGAAATAAGATGAACATCAACAAAATCAAAACGAGGATAATGGAATGTAGTCGAATTAAATCGGGTGATGCTGAGGGAATTAGATTAGGAAATGAGACACCTAAAGTAGTAAAGGAGTTTTGCTATTTGGGGAGCAAAATAACTCATGATGGTCGAAGTAGAGAAGATATAAAATGTAGACTGGCAATGGCAAGGAAAGCGTTTCTGAAGAAGAGAAATTTGTTAACATCGAGTATAGATTTAAGTGTCAGGAAGTCGTTTCTGAAAGTGTTTGTATGGAGTGTTGCCATGTATGGAAGTGAAACGTGGACGATAAATAGTTTGGACAGGAAGAGAATAGAAGCTTTCGAAATGTGGTGCTACAGAAGAAAGCTGAAGATTAGATGGGTAGATCACATAACTAATGAGGAGGTATTGAATAGAATTGGGGAGAAGAGGAGTTTGTGGTACAACTTGACGAGAAGAAGGAACCGAATGGTAGGACATGTTCTGAGGCATCAAGGGATCACAAATTTAGCATTGGAGGGCAGTGTGGAGGGTAAAAGTCGTAGAGGGAGACCAAGAGATGAATACACTAAGCAGATTCATAAGGATGTAGGCTGCAGTACGTACTGGGAGATGAAGAAGCTTGCACAGGGTAGAGTAGCATGGAGAGCTGCATCAAACCAGTCTCAGGACTGAAGACCACAACAACAACAATGTACAGGGATATGGTAATTTTATTAGGTGCGCACTGAAACTTGACTATAGGCTGGTACAGACTAATGTAGACTGGTACAGACAGGTGCAGATAAATGCAGACTGACTA